>NC_047025.1:43629619-43692949 GCF_902652985.1 Pecten maximus | reverse complement strand
CCTGTACAAATAGTAGTCTAGGTTCGCCCCTCCTCATAATTCTGACTTTGAATCATTTCCATTAAAATGTAATTTTCCTACATAAACTATAGTAAAGTTGAGCACTTCTTCAGGGAGAAGTATGAAATCTATTGGAAATGAAGTTTAGAATTTTGACAAATCACGTTAAGACCTTTCTATCCATGAAGAGTATTTAATTCAACCAAATTTGGGTCTTGAGAAGATATTTGAAGTTCCAGTTAATTTGACCCAAAACATGGGATTTACATCCAGGAAATGATCTCTGATATGTTATCCACCTGACCGTCGATTTCATATGCTATACCTATGATTTATCTTCTTTTTCTCTTCATACCTGTCCTTTGACAAGTCATTTGATTACTGTGACCTTGAACTTTGTTAGTCAAGGTCAACTATTTGCATAACTGTTGCAGCCAGTAACTCATGCTGTAGATGTGCTTAGTATCAATTGTAAATATGGCACAGAAATGAAAGAAACACATTTGAATTGCAATTTTTGGATAATTTCAATTTTAGGGAGAAAACATTCTTCAAAATGCCATATCTGTATAACTTTTGATAATTTGACCTAGAAACCTTGCATATACCTTCATAGGAGCAGGTTATTTAAAAAGTGACCAAAATAAACCATTTTGAAAGAATTTTTCATTTTTCATTCCCCCCCCCCCCCCCCCCCCCCCCCCCATGAAGGTCAAGGTCAAAGATAAACATATCATTTGTAGCCGGTCGTACATGCTATAAATGTGCCAAACATCCAGCTTTTAAGTGTATAGATAAATGAATAGAATTTGCCTTTTTTCAAAGTGTAATATCTCTGTCATTTTTCTTCTGAAGATCATAAAACGTACACATTCTGTTTCAGTGGATCACGCTCTTTCATATGCAATAAAAAAAAATACCCAATCGGAGATTTTCATTTTTAACCTATAGCAAAGCCTTGACCTTGACATTCTCTGATAACATGTCACGGAGAAAAGTTGGCTCTGATCAAATGCTAACCAATTTTCAATGAAAAATAAATTATGCTAAAATAAGCGAGTTTCCTATATAAACTATTGTAAAATTTAGCCCTTCCCCAGAGGGAATGTGACACCCAGGGGCCATTAAATTTACAATTTTGATAAAGCACTGCAAGAACCTTCCATCCATGAAGAGCTATAGTCTGCCATATCTGGGTCTTGAGAAAAAGATTTTTGAAATATCAGTCAATTTGACCCCTTTTGGACCCGCCCCTCCAGTCCCTGAGGGGAATGGACCTTTAGCCATGGAAGGTTTCAGCAAAATTTCATCAAAAATAGTTCAGGACTTTTGGAGAAGAATTCAAAAATGTGAAAATATTAACTAATGATGCATGACGGCCAAGATAGATTGAAAAAGGTCACCAAGCTTTGCTGAGGTGACGCTCAGGTGACCTAAAAACAGCTTAACCAATTACATGTTACCAGCTTAGCCATTGTACATACATGTACTTACAATTGATTAAATTACTCCTGTTCAGTTTCACTGTAATATTCATTTATAGCTTGTAACATATCACTGGATTCGCTATTTAGATGTAACACATGGACGTTCTTTGTATGTCCCTGATGAACATTACGGATAAGGATGCCGGGCATGTCGTGTTTTATTATCCACACATGTAATCACAGTAGTAACTCACGTATTAGGTGTAAGTTTGTAGATACAACATTGTATATATAGGTATCAGTGTGGATCATCAAAGAAAACAAAATATCAGGCATATTGAACATTTTATGTCACTCCAGGGGAGGTAATCTACAATACAAAATGTCTGGTACATTCTCAATAACAATGACAACAACATTTACAGGTATAAATCAGCCGGTGATGTCTACTGCCACAGTGTCCATAAGGGTCTACTGAAAGGTCTGTTGTCAAAATTAACAAAAGTTAACTCTTGACATGTTATATAAGACACATAACAATTTTACCAAAGTTTAAAACATTTTGTATGATAACAGATATACAACCCTTGTCTAGATACATTTTGTTCATATATTGCGTTCCAACTTACGTGTCATATATAACAAGAGATACTGTAATGCATCTTTTTTTTTTTTTTACTTTATACACAAACCAGTATTTGGACAATGTACTGATCACAATTAAGATGCAGATTGAGCACAAGATTAGGAGGCTAATTAACAGAACATCTGGTTATTACTTTAAAATATCAAAACGAATGCCCAGTTAGCTACCCTACATACACATCAAACAATTTACAATTACTAGCAAGGCCAATTTAACCAACCGCAAAGCAACAACAAATATGATCTAGCTGTTGACATCACAATGTCACAACACTGTATACCATAGATAAAACCTTGTGTGAATTGTTGACATCACAATGTCACAACACTGTATACCATAGATAAAACCTTGTGTGAACTGTTGACATCACAATGTCACAACACTGTATACCGTAGATAAAACCTTGTGTGAATTGTTGACATCACAATGTCACAACACTGTATACCATAGATAAAACCTTTATGTGAATTGTTGACATCACAATGTGACAACACTGTATACCATAGATAAAACCTTGTGTGAATTGTTGACATCACAATGTCACAACACTGTATACCATAGATAAAACCTTGTGTGAATTGTTGACATCATAATATCACAACACTGTATACCGTTGATAAAACCTTGTGTGAATTGTTGACATCACAATGTCACAACACTGTATACCGTAGATAAAACCTTTATGTGAATTGTTGACATCACAATATCACAACACTGTATACCATAGATAAAACCTTGTGTGAATTGTTGACATCACAATGTCACAACACTGTATACCGTAGATAAAACCTTGTGTGAATTGTTGACATCACAATGTCACAACACTGTATACCATAGATAAAACCTTTATGTGAATTGTTGACATCATAATATCACAACACTGTATACCGTAGATAAAACCTTGTGTGAATTGTTGACATCACAATGTCACAACACTGTATACCGTTGATAAAACCTTGTGTGAATTGTTGACATCACAATGTCACAACACTGTATACCATAGATAAAACCTTGTGTGAATTGTTGACATCACAATGTCACAACACTGTATACCGTAGATAAAACCTTGTGTGAATTGTTGACATCACAATGTCACAACACTGTATACCGTAGATAAAACCTTTATGTGAATTGTTGACATCACAATATCACAACACTGTATACCATAGATAAAACCTTGTGTGAATTGTTGACATCACAATATCACAACACTGTATACCATAGATAAAACCTTGTGTGAATTGTTGACATCACAATGTCACAACACTGTATACCGTAGATAAAACCTTGTGTGAATTGTTGACATCACAATGTCACAACACTGTATACCGTAGATAAAACCTTGTGTGAATTGTTGACATCACATTGTCACAACACTGTATACCGTAGATAGAACCTTGTGTGAATTGTTGACATCACAATGTCACAACACTGTATACCGTAGATAAAACCTTTATGTGAATTGTTGACATCACAATGTCACAACACTGTATACCGAAGATAAAACCTTGTGTGAATTGTTGACATCACAATGTCACAACACTGTATACCATAGATAAAACCTTGTGTGAATTGTTGACATCACAATGTCACAACACTGTATACCATAGATAAAACCTTGTGTGAATTGTTGACATCACAATGTCACAACACTGTATACCATAGATAAAACCTTGTGTGAATTGTTGACATCACAATGTCACAACACTGTATACCATAGATAAAACCTTGTGTGAATTGTTGACATCACAATGTCACAACACTGTATACCATAGATAAAACCTTGTGTGAATTGTTGACATCACAATGTCACAACACTGTATACCATAGATAAAACCTTGTGTGAATTGTTGACATCACAATGTCACAACACTGTATACCATAGATAAAACCTTGTGTGAATTGTTGACATCACAATGTCACAACACTGTATACCGTAGATAAAACCTTGTGTGAATTGTTGACATCACAATGTCACAACACTGTATACCGTAGATAAAACCTTGTGTGAATTGTTGACATCACAATGTCACAACACTGTATACCGTAGATAAAACCTTGTGTGAATTGTTGACATCACAATGTCACAACACTGTATACCGTAGATAAAACCTTGTGTGAATTGTTGACATCACAATGTCACAACACTGTATACTGTAGATAAAACCTTGTGTGAATTGTTGACATCACAATGTCACAACACTGTATACCGTAGATAAAACCTTGTGTGAATTGTTGACATCACAATGTCACAACACTGTATACCATAGATAAAACCTTGTGTGAATTGTTGACATCACAATGTCACAACACTGTATACCATAGATAAAACCTTGTGTGAATTGTTGACATCACAATGTCACAACACTGTATACCATAGATAAAACCTTGTGTGAATTGTTGACATCACAATGTCACAACACTGTATACCATAGATAAAACCTTGTGTGAATTGTTGACATCACAATGTCACAACACTGTATACCATAGATAAAACCTTGTGTGAATTGTTGACATCACAATGTGACAATACTGTATACCATAGATAAAACCTTGCGTGAATTGTTGTTCGAAACCTAAATTAACTCAAATGATACAAGTGTACACTGTTGATGTCTATATACATATATATATATAGACGTTACACTTCCGAGTTGTTGTATGTATATATATATATATATATATATATGGGGCAAAGAAGTAATTCAAACAGTGTAAACAATAAGGTTTGTTAAATTTTCGAGGCAATCTGCCCCTTTATCAAAACACAAAAAATTACAACTACAATCACATAATATATATAAGAAGTACAGGAAATACTATATATATATAGAGGTTACACTTCTGAGTTGTTGTATATATATATATATAGACATCACACTTTCGAGTTGTTGTATATATATATATATATATAGAGGTTACACTTCCGAGTTGTTGTATATGCCCTCATCAAATGTGGAATGATTTCTCTTACAGAGCAGACAAATGGAAAAATCTGTAATCATTTTTATAATTAAAATTTATTTTGATTCTTTTATCTTTGCGTGAGATCTAGTGTTCAATCAAGCCTCTAAATGATGGATATATTATCATGATATGACCTTGAGTTATAGCAGTACAAAGACGTTTTTACTTGGATGCACACAACGACATAAATATTAAAATAATACATTGTAATGTTTTTGGTTGGTATTCATTTTTAATCATACTGGCTAAAAATTACACTATGATCCATACCATATCATCATTCATTCCTGATTCTCACATAAACATTAATTTAGACTGCATTTGCATTGACTAGATACATACATATACAGAAGGTCATGTGGCGAGGAATGACTCATTCACTAGATACATACATATACAGTAGGTCATGTGGCGAGGAATGACTCAATAAACACTGTTGATGTGGAGTATACAGCATTAACATTATATCGTAAATACATGTTGTAGATTTCCCTGATCCTGTGCTCAATAAACCTTTCTAAAGTAAACACAACTTTCTAGTAATCACTCCAGGATAGCCCGTGTATCCTACATTAATTAGCCTTATATTTTCTGCTCTTTTAAAAATACAATTGAATTACACAGTCTCTTTGGTTCTACTATCTTCTGATTATTTGGATGTGAATCATCTGGTTAATATTTTCCCACTGGCAATGATACATTTCCTTACAATATATTCTATATCTATAAAACATTGTAATGGATTATACTTCTGTTATACAGTTCTTCAAAATTATAATTTTTTACTAAAATAACAAAAATGCAGGGGTTGATTTAAGGACAAGTTCTTAATCTTACAAAATGTTGACATCTAGGGTGAGGAACTGTTCAGAACACTATCAATATTATACAAGGGAGATAACCAAACCAGAACCTGTCTTCCAATATTTTAAATTTTAATATATAGCCTTCAGAATACTACTCATCTATATAAGCAGTTCAATGCTTAAATATTAATAACTTGAATTACATTATAATGACAACAGACATACATAGAATAAATAAATAAAACCAAGTAGTCATCTTAAAGAAGAATTTCCATAAAATGAATACAGATTTAACACCGAGACATTCACCACTAGTTAGGATGAAAGCATCTACTTATGTTCTTATGGAAATCATATGCCTAAATTTACCATATAAAGAAACATATATTTGATTTGTGAAAATTCTTTACAGATTTAGCTAGATAAATTACAAGTGTTCATTGTGGCCCTGATTTGCGTAATAACAAGTTTGATTTTATATGCATGACATATTTGTGTACATTATAAGATTGATGTGAAATTGGCCTTACAAGCCATCAGAAATTAATGTAAGTGAACAGCTTACAAATTATTGATTATCTAGTGAGCCTACAGTTCCCGGTACTCCAATACCCTTAATAAAGTATATCTATTGTATCTATTTAGATATTGACTTGTGGTATTCCCACTAGCTCCATTTGCCAAACAGTAAATAAATTAAAGCTGACAACATTAAGAGTAAGAGTGTTTTTTAAAAGATACAGAATAGAAAGATTTTTTTCTATTTGTGCGGAATATTCCTCAAATTATCTGTAGATGGGAAGTTAAGGGTTTACCTGTATTCCGTGTATTGTCGTCATATGACTGAACACAGAGTGTTTTATTAAAACAGATGGAATGGTACAAAAATTAGAGCCCATAGCTGACCTACCAACCCCTATCACACCTTAGTGGAAGTCCAGAGGACCTACCAACCCCTATCACACCTTAGTGGAAGTCCAGAGGACCTACCAACCCCTATCACACCTTAGTGGAAGTCCAAGGGACCTACCAACCCCTATCACACCTTAGTGGAAGTCCAGAGGACCTATCAACCCCTATCACACCTTAGTGGAAGTCCAGAGGACCTTCCAACCCCTATCACACCTTAGTGGAAGTCCAGAGGACCTACCAACCCCTATCACACCTTAGTGGAAGTCCAAGGGACCTACCAACCCCTATCACATCTTAGTGGAAGTCCAAGGGACCTACCAACCCCTATCACACCTTAGTGGAAGTCCAATGGACCTACCAACCCCTATCACACCTTAGTGGAAGTCCAAGGGACCTACCAACCCCCATCACACCTCAGTGGAAGTCCAGAGGATCTACCAGTCACCAGCTAGCATACATTTAAATTTCTCAAGAAGAGTCTTCTAGACCACTGACCAGTTAACACTCGCTGCCAAACACAATAATGTTCAATGTCCTTTACTTTCATATCAGATGTACCCTGCCATCCCTTTACATTAGACTACTTCGGTTAGACTACTCTAGATAAACTTCTCCGGATAAACTTCTCCGGATAGACTTCTCTGGATAGACTTCTCCGGATAGACTACTTCGGTTAGACTACTCCAGGTAGGCTACTCTAGATAAACTTCTCCAGATAGACTTCTCCGGATAGACTTCTCTGGATAGACTTCTCTGGATAGACTTCTCCGGATAGACTACTTCGGTTAGACTACTTCGGTTAGACTACTCCAGGTAGGCTACTCTAGATAAACTTCTCCAGATAGACTTCTCCGGATAGACTTCTCCGGATAGACTTCTCTGGATAGACTACTCTGGATAGACTACTCTGGATAGACTACTTCGGTTAGACTACTCCAGGTAGGCTACTCTAGATAAACTTCTCCAGATAGACTTCTCCGGATAGACTTCTCCGGATAGACTTCTCTGGATAGACTACTCTGGATAGACTACTTCGGTTAGACTACTCCAGGTAGGCTACTCTAGATAAACTTCTCCAGATATACTTCTCCGGATAGACTACTCCAGGTAGGCTACTCTTGATCAGGTTGAAATGGTTGGAAAAACATATTAAACTTGGCAACCACTTTCAAGCTAACCCCTACTACAAGTATCCTACAATAATTTGCTGAAAGGACCGTCCAGTTCACCATCTGTGTAGCGGAGTTAGAAGGACAGTCCAGTTCACCATCTGTGTAGCAGAGTTAGAAGGACAGTCCGGTTCACCATCTGTGTAGTGGAGTTAGAAGGACAGTCCGGTTCACCATCTGTGTAGTGGAGTTAGAAGGACAGTCCAGTTCACCATCTGTGTAGCAGAGTTAGAAGGACCGTCCAGTTCACCATCTGTGTAGCGGAGTTAGAAGGACAGTCCAGTTCACCATCTGTGTAGCGGAGTTAGAAGGACAGTCCAGTTCACCATCTGTGTAGCGGAGTTAGAAGGACAGTCCAGTGCACCATCTGTGTAGCGGAGTTAGAAGGACAGTCCGGTTCACCATCTGCGTAGCGGAGTTAGAAGGACAGTCCAGTTCACCATCTGTGTAGCGGAGTTAGAAGGACCGTCCAGTTCACCATCTGTGTAGCAGAGTTAGAAAGACAGTCCGGTTCACCATCTGTGTAGCGGAGTATTACAAGATCAATCCTGTAGTCTGTTATTGCACCAACTCAACAAGTATAAATGTTAAATCAATCCTGTTGTCTACTGATGTTTTATACTGAGACAGCTTCTATGTACATCGTTTGATCATATCATTGATGGGCGTGTTCAACCAGTCATTCGTCAAATCATCAAAATGATTATCAAAGTCTGTTAGCTGTGTGTAAGCACCTGATGTAAGCAATGTGGCTGCTGTCTCCATGGTTTCCTCATCAACGGTTGATCTGAAAAATATATTTGGATTTAATTGAGCTTGGCTTGTCTTACAATATAGATTAGAGATTTTAATTGTGTACCTTCAGTTGGTTGACTACTTAGAAAATAAAGACAAAATATTGACAAGCCAGTGGAGGGATGCAAATGTTTGACCATGACAGTTGACTTTGTGATATTAACAATGTTTGACTTCTGGTTTACTTTTGACCAGTCCTTTCTTCGGAATGTCATATAAAAAGATGTTTATGAGACTATATGACCTCCATCTTAACACAAGTATTTGATCCTTTGAGATGGATACTCAAATTCTTTTTCATCAGGGGACAGTTTAGGGTATTTTCTCCCAGTTTTGGGATGGGGCCTTTTTGCTTCATTTTGGGAAGAAAATTGGTGAATTGGGAAAGATTTTTTCAGGAGTAAACTGCTAATTTTGGGAATTTGGTCTAAATAGGAAATAATTTCAATTGGGAATGGGGCCCATATCGACCCCAAAAAGCCCCCAGAAAAAGCCTTGCAGTTGTTTGTGTTTCCCATGATAAGAGGTATATGGTCATCAACGCTAAAAAAAATCAAAGACGGTACCATCTTTTCAGCTGTTTGACAATATATGTACATTAATGGTAAATACACAAAAATACTTTACCAACCTTTTTTCCATTTCTCTCCAAGATGTGTCCTTTAAGGAATATGTTCTATAAACCTCTGATACAGATTCTGGGGAAACTCTTTTATTATCAATCTGAAAGTAGTAAAAAGCATGCTCCTGTTACAAACAAATATATACCTTGTGGAGCCAAAGATCCTCCACCAGGACCTTGCCTCTGGACCCCCCAATTGGTTTTCAGCATTTTTTCAATTTTCAACTGTCATCCATGCATAAACAAGTGTAAAAATTCTAACAAGAAATGATCGACAATGACGATATCATGTAACACCAATAACATGGACTAAAAAACTAACACTCACCATGAATATACACGAGTCCTGACAGTTCTCACTGATCCTTTTTCCTACAACTCGTGCAATACAGTTCAATCTGTGGGAGACAAAAGCATTTGAACTATTAAGCATAAATACAAACAAAAACAATGAGATCCCAGATACCCACTATTGAACGAGCTTTATCTATGTGAGACTTATCATTTCTCTACTTTTCTCTAATTCCTCTTGATCTTATTAATGTAATCATTATAACACAAAAGTAACCTGCATAATAAATCTGTGAAAGATTTATAAAAAACTCTCTGGAGAAAAAGGGATAACAAACTTAGACTAACACGAGAGAAATCAAATTAATAACATATCCAATAAGAAAACAAAATGGAAAACTAAGACCACATGAAGCCTACAGGTGAAATATAAGAAAGAGCGATTACAACCTTTTACTTTCAAAATGGCCTACTGACAGCTATCTTGTTTTTTTTTTATCAGTCTCAAAATAGATTATGCACAACTACAGACCAAGGAGAATCTACAAATGAAATTTGAGAAAGATCAATGAAGAACTTTCTTTGAAATAGTAAAAACAAGAACTGTTAAACCACCATGGACATCGGACATCGGAAAAGAGATAAGACAGCCATCTGATGAGAGCCCACCATGTGATGAGGGTGGAGTAAAAACATTCCCAAAGTCTATCAAAGGATGCCCCCATTAACCAATGGTAAGAAAAGTGAATACATGAAATGGTAAGGAAAGGTATTTAATCATCCAATTTGTTCCTGCTTCTTTGGATGTTCAGTCTCTGAAACTTACTCTGAGTCAGAATAGTTTTCATTAGCCTGGTAATAGCCAGCTATGATATATCCAGCACTTTTGCAGTATCCATCAATCTAAAACAGAAAAAAAGCATTATAAGTCAATAAAATCTGTAACAATAATAGTGACACTCTACATACATGTGTGTTTTATAAGTGGATCTGATGTATGGCACATTTTTGATGAGACTGTAACGAGATGGGTGTTACACATTCGTGACAGGACAGGTAAATGGTAGGTTGTGGCTCATTTGTAACAGTACTGAAACTTGGTGGGGTGTGTGGCACACTAGTGATGGGACTTTTAACGTGGCCTGGGAGTGGCATATTAGTGATGGGACTTTTAACGTGGCCTGGGAGTGACATATTAGTGATGGGACTTTTAACGTGGCCTGGGTGCGAGACCAGCCACACATGATGCATCACCACTTTTCAGTCCCATCAAAAATGTGCCAATGGGATTGGAACATGGTGGGGTGTGACACATTTGTGACAGGACTGTAACTAGCTAGTTATCGACACCATGTCTGGTGTAGGGCCAGCGCATAACTATATGAAAACATGGAATTTTACGACATTGTTTGACCCACTGTATAGACCCTGGCTTGTCAAAATTAAGTGACAGTGTGCAACTAACCAACCAAATCGGAACACAATGGACTAAATAGACAAAATATCATTTATTGTGTCTTTCTTCTTACATAGAAAACTAACCCAAGAATATATTACTTACAAATTATAATCAGTAGGCTATATAGAAATAGATGCCTTTTTTTTCTTTTGTTCAATCGTGCTTAGATAGGGCGATTAGGCCAACCCCGACCTACATAGTTTGCAATATGATGTCTAGTTAAGTGTGAAATTAGACATGGTGTCATGGTCAGATGAAACTCGTGTCAGACTGGATCCTGGTGACCGTGGGGTGTGGCACTTTTGATCTGTATAGCCAGATCTGCCAGTGTTCCAGTACCAACGATCTGTAGAAAAGGACACATGGGACGGTTTATCAGCAATTAGGTGTATATTATATTATATAATATATATGTTATGCCAGTGGCAGCTATTGCAGTAGGTCCTGTACTGCAATACACAATATATAGGCCTACCTGAAGAAGTGCTGCCTCCAACATTGGCGATAGCCCGAGTGAGAGATGAAATAACGGGATACAGTCTACAAATTTTAAATTTCTGTGATCTTTAGATTTTGAATTTTCTGCTAATAGCACGCCATTTACTGAACAGTGAGGATATTTTGCGGCATGTAATAGCAATTTACAATATGCTCGCATGCTGACTGTGATTTCCGCCATTTTCGCATTGATAAGAAGTGAAGGAAACACAACTTCCGGTTGATGGTAAATTACAGTAGGCATAGCTTACAAAAATATTTCTTTTACTTTTTCTAAAGAATAAATAATCTACCAGCAAATTGATTATTTGCAACAAATGTGAATGAAATAAAATAAATAAAAATAAATATTTTATGCGGAGATGCAATATGTCAGCGCACAGTTAACGATGGAGGAGGTCTACCTTGGCAAATGTAAAGTGTTACACTTCTACCTGTTAATGACCAACTAACGTAAAGAAGATCATGTTATATGTGTGTAGCACTGATAAAGGAGGGTAGCGAATTGATTTGTTCCATTTTTTTTTTATTCTTTATTGACCGACTCGAGGAAAGAAACATTCTTTTCCTGACGGATGTCTTACGTGTAATAGAAAAGCGAGCTAATGTGCCTCCGACGGGGAACGAACCAGCCACCCTCGGTTTACTGGTCCGCTGCTCTACCGACTGAGCTAATGGGGAATTAAAATTTTAATTAGATTGATGTATAATTTGAAAAGAAGTTTTTTCTCTTTTCATTTTTGCCCCCCCCCCCCCCCCCTTTATCCGTTTGATTTACATAAATGTTACATACATATTCAAAGTGGTATTCTTATATGGCCAGCCAAAGTGGAAAAGAGTCACTTTTTATGGATATCTATAAATCATTTCAAATTTATCCATAAGTAATTTTTAAATATCCATAAATGATTTCGTCTAACCCTCCACCTTTTAGAATAAAATTTATCAGGATGTTTACTATGAATTTTATCAGGATATTAAATATATAGAATACAGTTGGTCAGGATAACTACAGTGTATAGAGAATACATTTTATCAGGACATCGTAACTTAGCTACACAGAATAAATTTATCAGAATATTGTTACATAGCTACACAGAATACATTTTTCAGGACATTTTTAATACAATATATTTTCCCTTAGAGATAATCCTAATTAGATTATTACAAGTTTAGAGAGAAGTTTGATGACTATGCCTATATGTCTGGGGAGTTAAATGTACAATATTATTCAAAATAACGCTGTTTTTGTTAACATAGGCAGTACTGATAAGCAGCCTTTCACATTACAGTGCCATATCCATTCAGGATATACAAGGTAGTATTTATAATCTGAGTTTACTGATCAGTTGATTTAGCTTTCCTTATACATGCTCTAAATAACTTTGATGAATTTGTTTGATCCCAAGTAATATCTTAGCAGTGAAATATAATGGTTTTGGTCTTGTTTTGCTATTATTCAAATCGCCCTGTGTCCGTCCGTCCCTCTGTAAACAATTCTTGTTGTTGCTATTTATTTCTCAGAAAGTACTTAAGGAATCATTTGTAAGTTCCCCTTGGTCCCTAATTATGCATATTGCATTTTGAGACTGATCAGAAAACAACATGGCCGACAAGCTGCCATCTTGGATTTTGACAATTGAAATTTGTCATCTCTATTTCTCATCTTGTGACCACTATTCCTTCACTTTTTTTGTTTTTGTACACACTGGATGAATCAAATCAGTTTTCGATAGTTTTTCTTTTGCCCAGTGCTCTATTACCTCAGTGGATAGCATTTGAATTAGCCTGTATCTTAAGAGCCTAGCAAATTAGGATGAAAGACACTAGTAAATCTGTTGATCAACTTTGTTATTTCTTTCCTTATAACCACAATGTATATAACACTATATGTAGGATTCACATTTGAATTGGATTAATAAAGAAGTGTACATTATTGGAAGGTTAATTTTCAAATTTCTTTTTCAGGAACTCCGACAAGATGGTTAGATAATTAAAGTTGGGAATGGAGAAAAGAGCACATGGCCAGGGCTTCCTTCTGGCTCTTCT
Source organism: Pecten maximus (assembly GCF_902652985.1). Classification (NCBI taxonomy): domain Eukaryota; kingdom Metazoa; phylum Mollusca; class Bivalvia; order Pectinida; family Pectinidae; genus Pecten; species Pecten maximus. Next base: position 43,679,308 of record NC_047025.1, on the reverse strand, counting down.
AGCAGGTACTATGGCTGCACTGGGCTCAGTGTTCGCTAAACTTGCATTTAACGGTGACATCATCAGCAATGGATGTAACTCCATGATGGACACAACTCTGTGTAGTAAGGTGGGTTATCAGGGCCTGTAGGTCACCCTGTAGTAGGTAATATCATCTTATGTAGGTAACCCTGTAGTAGGTAATATCTTATGAAGGTAACCCTGTAGTAGGTAATATCTTATGTAGGTAACCCTGTAGTAGGTAATATCTTATGTAGGTAACCCTGTAGTAGGTAATATCTTATGATGTAGGTTATCCTGTAGTAGGTAATATCATCTTATGTAGGTAACCCTGTAGTAGGTAATATCTTTTGTAGGTAACCCTGTAGTGGGTAATATCATCTTATATAGGTAACCCGGTAGTAGGTAATATCTTCTTATGTAGGTCACCCTGTAGTAGGTAATATCATCTTATGTAGGTAACCCTGTAGTAGGTAACCCTGTAGTAGGTAATATCTTTTGTAGGTAACCCTGTAGTAGGTAATATCATCTTATGTAGGTAACCCGGTAGTAGGTAATATCTTCTTATGTAGGTCACCCTGTAGTAGGTAATATCATCTTATGTAGGTAACCCTGTAGTAGGTAATATCTTATGTAGGTAACCCTGTAGTAGGTAATATCTTATGTAGGTAACCCTGTAGTAAGGTAATATCATCTTATGTAGGTAACCCTGTGGTAGGTATTATCTTATGTAGGTAACCCTGTAGTAGGTAATATCATCTTATGTAGGTAACCCTGTGGTTGGTAATATCATCTTATGTAGGTAACCCTGTAGTAGGTAATATCATCTTATGTAGGTAACCCTGTAGTAGGTAATATCATCTTATGTAGGTAACCCTATAGTAGGTAATATCTTATGTAGGTAACCCTGTAGTAGGTAATATCATCTTATGTAGGTAACCCTGTAGTATGTAATATCATCTTATGTAGGTAACCCTGTGGTAGGTATTATCTTATGTAGATAACCCTGTAGTGGGTAATATCATCTTATGTAGGTAACCCTGTGGTTGGTAATATCATCTTATGTAGGTAACCCTGTAGTAGGTAATATCATCTTATGTAGGTAACCCTGTAGTAGGTAATATCTTATGTAGGTAACCCTGTAGTAGGTAATATCATCTTATGTAGGTAACCCTGTAGTAGGTAATATCTTATGTAGGTAACCCTGTAGTAGGTAATATCATCTTATGTAGGTAACCCTGTGGGAGGTAATATCATCTTATGTAGGTAACCCTGTAGTAAGTAATATCATCTTATGTAGGTAACCATGTAGTAGGTAATATCATCTTATGTAGGTAACCCTGTAGTAGGCAATATCATCTTATGTAGGTAACCCTGTAGTAGGTAATATCATCTTATGTAGGTAACCCTGTAATAGGTAATATCATCTGATGTAGGTAACCCTGTAGTAGGTAATATCATCTTATGTAGGTAACCCTGTAGTAGGTAATATCATCCTATGTAGGTAACCCTGTAGTAAGGTAATATCATCTTATGTATGTAACCCTATAGTAGGTAATATCTTATGTAGGTAACCCTGTGGTTAGGTTATATCATCTTATGTAGGTAACCCTGTAGTAGGTAATATCATCTTATGTAGGTAACCCTGTAGTAGGTAATATCATCTTATGTAGGTAACCCTGTAGTAGGTAATATCATCTTATGTAGGTAACCCTGTAGTAGGTAATATCTTATGTAGGTAACCCTGTAGTAGGTAATATCTTATGGTAACCCTGTAGTAGGTAATATCATCTTATGTAGGTAACCCTGTAGTAGGTAATATCTTATGTAGGTAACCCTGTAGTAGGTAATATCATCTTATGTAGGTAACCCTGTAGTAGGTAATATCATCTTATGTAGGTAACCCTGTAGTAAGGTAATACCATCTTATGTAGGTAACCCTGTACGTAATATCATCCTATGTAGGTAACCCTGTAGTAGGTAATATCATCTTATGTAGGTTATCCTGTAGTAGGTAATATCTTATGTAGGTAACCCTGTAGTAGGTAATATCTTATGTAGGTAACCCTGTAGTAGGTAATATCATCTTATGTAGGTAACCCTGTGGTAGGTAATATCTTATGTAGGTAACCCTGTGGTAGGTAATATCATCTTATGTAGGTAACCCTGTAGTAGGTAATATCTTATGTAGGTAACCCTGTAGTAGGTAATATCATCTTATGTAGGTAACCCTGTAGTAGGTAATATCTTATGTAGGTAACCCTGTGGTAGGTAATATCATCTTATGTAGGTAACCCTGTAGTAGGTAATATCTTATGTAGGTAACCCTGTAGTAGGTAATATCATCTTATGTAGGTAACCCTGTAGTAGGTAGTATCATCTTATGTAGGTAACCCTGTAGTAGGTAAAATCTTATGTAGGTAACCCTGTGGTAGGTAATATCATCTTATGTAGGTAACCCTGTAGTAGGTAATATTATCTTATGTAGGTAACCCTGTGGTAGGTAATATCTTATGTAGGTAACCCTATAGTAGGTAATATCATCTTATGTAGGTAACCCTGTAGAAGGTAATATCATCTTATGTAGGTAACCCTGTAGTAGGTAATATCGTCTTATGTAGGTCACCCTGTAGTGGTTAATATCATCTTATGTAGGTAACCCTGTAGTAAGGTAATATCATCTTATGTAGGTAACCCTGTGGTAGGTAATATCATCCAATGTAGGTAACCCTGTAGTAGGTAATATCATCTTATGTAGGTAACTGTGTGATATAGCTACCCTGTGGTAAGTTATCAGGTAAGATGGGTAACCCTGTGATTTAGGTAACCATAACGTGTATGTAACCCTGTTACTAGGTAGGTTATCAGGTTGTGTATACTAGGTAACTCCATAGTAGGTTTATGTAGTTATATAGGTAACTGTGAGATGTAAATAACCCTGTGATAAAGGTAACCCAGTATTCAGGTTATTGTGTATGTAACCTTTTGGAAGAGGTAGGATATCAGGTTATTGTGTATGTAACCCTTTAGGAAGAGGTAGGATATCAGGTTATTGTGTATGTAACCTTTTAGAAGAGGTAGGATATCAGGTTATTGTGTATGTAACCCTTTGGAAGAGGTAGGATATCAGGTTATTGTGTAAGTAACCTTTTGGAAGAGGTAGGATATCAGGTTATTGTGTAAGTAACCTTGTGGAAGAGGTAGGATATCAGGTTATTGTGTAAGTAACCTTTTGGAAGAGGTAGGATATCAGGTTATTGTGTATGTAACCCTTTGGAAGAGGTAGGATATCAGGCTATTGTGTAAGTAAACCTTTAGAAGAGGTAGGATATCAGGTTATTGTGTATGTAACCCTTAAGAAAAGGTAGGATATCATTACCTTGTTGAATTTTAGAATAAATATTACTTCTTTTTAATCTTCAGTAAAGCTAAGGAGTAACAAGGAAAAAAAAATTCTTCCGCTCATCTCTGGCACATCTCAAAATCTCTCCTGTTGATTTGTGTTGTTTTTCCAGCTGAAGTGGTACTTACAAGGCTTGTGTTTTGGGATGATCTTTGTCAGTAATGCCCTGATGTGGACGTGTTTTACCAAGTCTCTACAGCTGTGTACCTCCTCCCTGGAGGCCACCGTCATCAACACTGCCACCAACTTTGTAGTCAGTGTAAGCAGCAAAACTTTTCCTAATAATCAAAAACAATTCCTTATGAACACAACTTTGTAGTGCATACCACAGGTGACAATGTTTCTGTACAGGGGAGTCTAATACTTCACTCTCCAGAAACATTGTCCTGGTAGTGCTTTACATGTACTGAATCATTCCGTTCGTTAATTCTAGATAAGGACTGGTGCCAGACAATGGCTGTCCTGATATTGTCAGACCTCCGTCAGAGAGGAAGTTGTGACTCCACAAACTTAATTGATATAACATGTATATTGATCCCTAAGTTTGAAAAAATCCTGTGTATAGGTTATGTTGAAATTTAAAAAAAAAAAAAAGATAAAAGTTTGTATAATGGAACATTTATTGATATCACTTAATATCAAGAGTTGAATGAAAGCTCTGTTTGTAAGTATTTATTTGACTTGTATCTGTCTGTAGGTATTTATTTGACTTGTATCTGTTTGTAGGTATTTATTTGACTTGTATCTGTAGGTATTTATTTGACTTGTATCTGTAGGTATTTATTTGACTTGTATCTGTAGGTATTTATTTGACTTGTATCTGTAGGTATTTATTTGACTTGTATCTGTTTGAAGGTATTTAGTTGACTTGTATCTGTTTGAAGGTATTTATTTGGTATCTATCACAGGCACCGATTCCTAGCCTGAAATCCATATAATACATATGGACCATAAGTTAGTAGTTTTTGACAAGTTCTTGTGATACTGACCAGAAAAGAATATTGATTTCAAATGTACTGATAAACTATCATTTGAAAAACCTTGTATGTATATTAAGTTATCCATATAAGATAACCTTTAAACTGTTACATGTGTATGTTTGGTATCCTTTAAGATAACTGTTTTTGTTTTCTAAATGGCAGGCACTCATTGGTTGGATGTTTTTCCAAGAATACTTGTCACTGAAGTGGTGGCTAGGCTCCATTCTCATACTGTTAGGCCTCGTGCTGATTCACAGAGGCAGTGGACACCAGACTGTCACCCAGAAACATCACAAAGATTCATGACCTCGCACAGAGGGAGTGGACACCAGACTGTCACCCAGAAACATCACAAAGATTCATGATCTCTCACAGAGGCAGTGGACACCAGACTGTCACCCAGAAACATCACAAAGATTCATGACCTCTCACAGAGGGAGTGGACACCAGACTGTCACCCAGAAACATCACAAAGATTCATGACCTCTCACAGAGGCAGTGGACACCAGACTCACCCAGAAACATCATTAAGATTCATACGTGGTGACCAGATTCTTGCTGGGTGTTAATGTGGACCAAGCGTCAGTTGTTGATATGGGAAATGAAGACCAAAAAACTTGATAACATAAGTTTAATTATGTTTATTTACAATAAAAAACAATATGCCTAATATATTTATAATACAGCCATACACTCTCCTTAACTCACGAACTTTCAACAAAGTTATCTAAACAGGAGGCCATTGGGCCTTAACGGTCACCTGAGATTTGATATATTTTAATATTATTTGGCCCCATGTGACCTTGAATGAAAGTCAAGGTCATCCATTTGAACAAACTCAGTAGCCCTTTCATCCCAGCATGCTACAGACCTAGTATTGGGTCTCAGAGGAGCCTTTTGATTATCAAGAAGTCATTTAAATATTTTAGTATATTTGACCCTTGTGACCTTGAATGAGAGTCAAGGTCATCCATTCGAACAAGCTTGGTAGCCCTTCATCCCAGCATGCTACAGACCCAATATCAAGCCTCTGGGCCTGTTGTTTATGACGCAAGACGGACGCCGCCAGATAAAAGGCGATCACAACAGGTCATCTGAGACTTTGGCTTAGGTGACCTAAAAATGTTTCTGTAGCCTCCCAACCCGATGAAAGTTCTGGTAAAGCTTCCACACCACTCAATCCAGGGCCAATGAGTCTTGGCAGTAGTATAAAGAACAGCTCAGTCTAGAGCCAATGAGTCTTGGCAGTCGTATAAAGAACAGCTCAATCCAGAGCCAATGAGTCTTGGCAGTTGTATAAAGAACAGCTCAATCCAGAGCCAATGAGTCTTGGCAGCCGTATAAAGAACAGCTCAATCCAGAGCCAATGAGTCTTGATAATACAGGAATAGATAGCTCAATCCAGAGCTCACATATCTAACTCAAGCAACCACTTGCTTACATACACCTGGCAAGGGGACATCACTAGTCTAGGTTAATACACGACAGCAGCCAATTGGGTTTAGAGATCAACAGTTGCCAACTCTCAGTCTACCGTTGGTGACCTTGACCCTGTTGGATAAATACTGTCCTGCGCGGAGAATTCCATGAGAAGGCTCATACTGTCCGGTTCTGGCTGATGTGATGTAATAACTCCCGTCATATGAGCTACAATAATTGATTAAAACAAATAGTTAACTCCATCACTCACATTTTAATACTTTCCAAGGTTAAATCTAAGTACAGAATAACAATAAAATAACCCTAAATAAATACAAGTAAGGTGTATAATTACAAATACGAAATAATGATGTGCGACTCCACCCGCGCGCGAACACACCATGCTTTTCACTATGACAATGGAACTGATCTTCCATAGATTTATATTTTGTATGGAATCCACGATGTATACTGAATAAGTTCAAATACATCAATCAAATATGTTCACACAGCAAATAAATAACACTAATACACACAAAATATATGAAATTTAGCATGAAATAGCATAAATAAAACTAAAATTACTGCCTAAACGATAAGCATTGGTCACGGTTGACTGGAGCATACATATACCTAGATTATTTCACTGGACAATGGTACAACACAATAAAACCCACCAAAATGGAATAGAAATATCACGGGTACTTACCACAGTCTGTCGTCTGTGTCAAGTTACATGACGTAAAATGTCGGTAAGTCCATACCGGGTACATACCATAAATGTCTAAAACCGTAAACATCTCGGCTCTGCACACCTATAGCTACCAAAGACGCATTTCCACCCAGCAGTGCCTAACTTTTAAGGATATCTACACCGGTTTAAGTTAAGAATAAAATATCTACCAAAACATTATACACATAATATAAAAATATACATGCTTGCGTGACACCAAGAAACATCACAAAGATGCTTGACCTCTCTTTGTGATGGACAGAGATAACATATATGTTGCGATTCCTGGACTCTGAAATTCCCTATAGAGCAACCCCTTATGGTAAAGGAGCACGGACTTCCCTCCGTCGTGGCGTGTCAATATAGCCTCCCCCCCCCCCCTCCCCCCCCCCGAAACTTCTCCAGTGTAACATCTGTCTGCTGTTCTTCTTTCAGTTCCTGTACGCTCCCAATATCAGCCATGAACTCAGATACCTGTTAATGTTTTTGTAACAGGAGAGTAGTGTGCCTTCGCCGGGGATCGAACCAGCGACCCCCGGTTTACAGGGCGATTCCCCTAGCGCGAAGAATTAAAACCTGCCACACTTTATACTTGAAAAAAATAATGCGTTGAAGATAACTTTTCGATATTTTTATTACAAAAACTCCAATGACTATTTAATTAACATGGCTGGGGAAGAAGTGCTGGGGTTGGTGCTCTGTAGCTTCATGGTTTTCTGTTTTTGTCTCTGACAGACCAGTCTGGCTCGTACGATTTCCACATCAATTCTAACGAGGACTTTGAGGCTCTAGTTTCACTTCGGCTAGTTTAGCAGGCTCTGTAACAGGTTTGAACACATCATAATGAGGCAACAATGGATGATTTATAGCAACATTTCTATATCGTAAAATCACATAATTTTGTTTTACTTGTTCCTATAGCTATATATGATGTACAATCGTGTAATATTTATCTTTAAAAGATGGCAGTGGCTTTCCAAGACTGTACTAAGTATACAAATTTACATTATCATAGCATCTCTTTCATAAAATTGAGAGCCATAATTGTATACTCGTATATGCTATTGTCAGTTTGATAAAGTTTGTAACAGCGATATGGTAATAATTCCATACAAACATGACTCACATGTCTCAAGTGACCTATTCTCATCCCCTTCTGTCCGTCGTAGTGCGTCCGTAAACAATTTACATTTTCGACTTCTTCTCTAAAACCCCTAAACCAAATTCAATGAAATTTGGCGGGAAGCTTCTATGGCTAAAAGTCAACCAAAATTGTAAATTATATGGTCACCACCCCCAGGGGCCTGAGGGATGGGGCCAAAAAGGGTCAAATTGACTAAAACTTCAAAAAGCTTCTTCTCTACTCTCGGATATGGTGGAATCAAACACTCTTCATAGATGGAAGGGTCTTAAGATGCTTTACTGAAATTTTGAATTTCATGACCCAGGGGTCTCATGTTTGCCCCTGGGGAAATAAGGTGGAATCAAATACTCTTTATAGTTGGAAGGGTATTAAGGTGCTTTACTGAAATTTTGAATTTCATGACCCTGGGGTCTCAAGTTTGCCCCTGGGGAGGGGGTAAATTTTACTATAGTTTATATAGGGAAATCACATTTTTTACTATAATTTGTTTGATTTCTATTGGAACTCATTCTAACTTGGTTAACATTATCAGCTTGTGATGGCAGTTTGATGGTATACACATGTTTGCCCTGACTGATCACCCCCAGGGGCTGATGGGCGAGGCTAAAAAGGGTCAAATTGACTGAAATTTCAAAAATCTTCTTCTTCTGAAGACGAAAATAAGGTGGAATCAAATACTCTTTATAGTTGGAAGGGTCTTAAAGAGGCTTAACCGCAGATGGAACGGTAAACGGCACATCTCCGATCACTAAATAAACTTCAGTACACGTTTCTATGTGACAAAATTAGAGGCTTTCCGACTTTATTTCTTGAAAACAATTACAGAATATGTATTTAAAAGACGTTTTAAAACTCAACCTGAGAGGGAAATGTATGGAATATAACGGCAAATCTTCTTTGTAAATCGCCGCTGCCTTTGAAGTTATCACTGTGCGGCACTGTGCACGTGCTTGTTTCTTTGATGTGTCAATCAAATTAGACTCCACTTTACAGCGGGGACTTATTGCAGGTTGCGATTAAATAAATAATATTTAAAAAATGAGGTTTTAATATCACTTTTCAGCGTTTTATAAGGAAAATAAAATGAAAAACTCAACAATTCCAACAATGTGTCTTGTGTAAAAAATCTTTTTCTATTAGCCAATTTTTCTGATCTCTCTGCGGTCAAGCCTCTTTAAGGTGCTTTACTAAATTTTTGAATTTCATGACCCTGGGGTCTCAAGTTTGCCCCTGGGGAGGGGGTAAACTTTAGTATAAGAAAAATCACATTTTTTACTATAACTTGTTTGATTTCTATTGGAAATCATTCAAATTTGGTTAACATAATCAGCTTGGGATGGCAGTTTGAGGGTATGCACATGTTGGCCCTGAGTGACCTCGAGGGGCTGATGGACGGGACTGAAAAGGGTCAAATTGACTGAAATTTCAAAAATCTTCTTTTCAGACCGAAATAAGGTAGAATCAAATACTGTTCATAGATGGAAGGGTCGTAAGGTGCTTTACTGAAATTATGAATTTCATAACCCTGGGGTCACACATTTACCCCTGGGAAGGGGGTAAATTTTACTATAGTTTTTATAGGGAAATCACATTTTTGACTGATTTGTTTGATTTCTATTGGAATTCATTCTAAAGTGGTTAACATTTTCAGCATGGGATGAAAGTTTGATAATATGCATAAGTTGGCCCTGACTGACCCCTAGGGGTTGATGGACGGGGCCAAAAAGGGTAAATTAACTGAAATATTTCAAATCTCAGGTGACCGTTAAGGCCCATGGGCCTCTTGTTACCCATTGCAATTACCCATTAATCATATAAATTGATGGGCATTAAACTGGATATGTTGGTATCAATGCCAATTAAACCAATTTTATGAGCTTTTATGATACCATTAAAAAGCCATTATTTGCATATCCCTCCCTTTAATGGTCGTAATATTTTTAATGGGCTCCTCCATTCTTTGATAATGGCCATTAATATAAACATTTGATGGCTATCAACACCACTTAACTTCACTGGTTAGCCATTAATCTTCCCATTAAACATACCCTTAATATTTCACATATTCATGCCAAATTAATGGTTTGCAGTCATGGCTTTTTAATGGTTTGTGTTCATAGGGTTTTCATTGCCAGTTAATGGTGACTAGTTTGGTAGTGTACCCTGATGCTTGGTGAGAGGGGTGTCATCAATCTCTTGCTGGGGGCATGTTGGAAGTAAAGGATCTCTGGGATGACATGTTCTTGTTTCCAACACCAGTTTACAGAGTTCATCAAGGTTCAGGTCTTCTCGTGAAAGTCTGGTCACAATTCTACTGTATTGTGAAGCATCTGAGGGCGTAGTCAGAACAGACACCAGGGCAACCTTTAAATTCATTAAAATAGCTAATTATGTTGATGTGGTACAACAGTTTTGATAAATATGCTTGAATCATAAACATGACTGATATCATATGTATATACATCACTTCTCTGAGACTGTGTGATTTAAAAGTAAGTTTACTAGAAGGTTTGATGTTTTATGATATTCTGTAAAACCACAAAACCGGCAACATGTCCATATACCTGCAAATATATACGTCTAACTGTCCAGGTATATAATGATATTATTATACGTCTAAATGTCCTGGTATATAATGATATTATTATACGTCTGTCCAGGTATATAATGATATTATTATACGTCTAAATGTCCTGGTATATAATGATATTATTATACGTCTAACTGTCCAGGTATATAATGATATTATTATACGTCTAACTGTCCAGGTATATAATGATATTATTATACGTCTGTCCAGGTATATAATGATATTATTATACGTCTGTCCAGGTATGTAATAATATTATTATACATCTAACTGTCCAGGTATATAATGATATTATTATACGTCTAACTGTCCAGGTATATAATGATATTATTATACATCTAACTGTCCAGGTATATAATCATATTATTATAGTCTAACTGTCCAGGTATATAATGATATTATTATACGTCTAACTGTCCAGGTATATAATGATATTATTATACGTCTAACTGTCCAGGTATATAATGATATTATTACTGTATACGTCTAACTGTCCAGGTATATAATGATATTATTATACGTCTAACTGTCCAGGTATATAATGATATTATTATACGTGTAACTGTCCAGGTATATAATGATATTATTATACGTCTAACTGTCCAGGTATATAATGATATTATTATACGTCTAACTGTCCAGGTATATAATCATATTATTACTGTATACGTCTAACTGTCCAGGTATATAAAGATATTATTATACGTCTAACTGTCCAGGTATATAATGATATTATTATAGTCTAACTGTCCAGGTATATAATGATATTATTATACGTCTAACTGTCCAGATATATAATGATATTATTATACGTCTAAATGTCCAGGTATATAATGATATTATTATAGTCTAACTGTCCAGGTATATGATGATATTATTATACGTCTAACTGTCCAGGTATATAATGATATTATTATACGTCTAACTGTCCAGGTATATAATGATATTATTATAGTCTAACTGTCCTGGTATATAATGATATTATTGTAGTCTAACTGTCCAGGTATATAATGATATTATTATACGTCTAACTGTCCAGGTATATAATGATATTATTATACGTCTAACTGTCCAGATATATAATGATATTATTATAGTCTAACTGTCCAGGTATATAATGATATTATTATAGTCTAACTGTCCAGGTATATAATGATATTATTATACGTCTAACTGTCCAGGTATACAATGATATTATTATACGTCTAACTGTCCAGGTATATAATGATATTATTATACGTCTAAATGTCCAGGTATACAATGATATTATTATACGTCTAACTGTCCAGGTATATAATGATATTATTATACGTCTAAATGTCCAGGTATATAATGATATTATTATACGTCTAACTGTCCAGGTATATAATGATATTATTATAGTCTAACTGTCCAGGTATATAATGATATTAGTATACGTCTAACTGTCCAGATATATAATGATATTATTATACGTCTAACTGTCCAGATATATAATGATATTATTATAGTCTAACTGTCCAGGTATATAATGATATTATTATACGTCTAACTGTCCAGGTATATAATAATATTATTATACATCTAACTGTCCAGGTATATAATGATATTATTATACGTCTGTCCAGGTATGTAATGATATTATTATACGTCTGTCCAGGTATATAATGATATTATTATAGTCTAACTGTCCAGGTATATAATGATATTATAGTCTAACTGTCCAGGTATACAATGATATTATTATACGTCTAACTGTCCAGGTATATAATGATATTATTATAGTCTAACTGTCCAGGTATATAATGATATTATTATACGTGTAACTGTCCAGATATATAATGATATTATTATACGTCTGTCCAGGTATGTAATGATATTATTATACGTCTGTCCAGGTATATAATGATATTATTATAGTCTAACTGTCCAGGTATATAATGATATTATAGTCTAACTGTCCAGGTATACAATGATATTATTATACGTCTAACTGTCCAGGTATATAATGATATTATAGTCTAACTGTCCAGGTATATAATGATATTATTATAGTCTAACTGTCCAGGTATATAATGATATTATTATACGTCTAACTGTCCAGGTATATAATGATATTATAGTCTAACTGTCCAGGTATATAATGATATTATTATAGTCTAACTGTCCAGGTATATAATGATATTATTATACGTCTAACTGTCCAGGTATATAATGATATTATAGTCTAACTGTCCAGGTATATGATGATATTATTATACGTCTAACTGTCCAGGTATATAATGATATTATTATACGTGTAACTGTCCAGGTATATAATGATATTATTATAGTCTAACTGTCCAGGTATATAATGATATTATTATAGTCTAACTGTCCAGGTATATAATGATATTATTATACGTCTAACTGTCCAGGTATATAATGATATTATTATACGTCTAACTGTCCAGGTATATAATGATATTATTATAGTCTAACTGTCCAGGTATATAATCATATTATTACTGTATACGTCTAACTGTCCAGGTATATAAAGATATTATTATACGTCTAACTGTCCAGGTATATAATGATATTATTATACGTCTAAATGTCCAGGTATATAATGATATTATTATAGTCTAACTGTCCAGGTATATAATGATATTATTATACGTCTAACTGTCCAGGTATATAATGATATTATTATACGTCTAACTGTCCAGGTATATAATGATATTATTATACGTCTGTCCAGGTATATAATGATATTATTATACGTCTGTCCAGGTATATAATGATATTATTATAGTCTAACTGTCCAGGTATATAATGATATTATAGTCTAACTGTCCAGGTATACAATGATATTATTATACGTCTAACTGTCCAGGTATATAATGATATTATTATACGTCTAACTGTCCAGGTATATAATGATATTATTATAGTCTAACTGTCCAGGTATATAATAATATTATTATACGTCTAACTGTCCAGGTATATAATGATATTATTATAGTCTAACTGTCCAGGTATATAATGATATTATAGTCTAACTGTCCAGGTATACAATGATATTATTATACGTCTAACTGTCCAGGTATATAATGATATTATTATACGTCTAACTGTCCAGGTATATAATGATATTATTATAGTCTAACTGTCCAGGTATATAATAATATTATTATACGTCTAACTGTCCAGGTATATAATAATATTATTATATGTCTAACTGTCCAGGTATATAATGATATTATTATAGTCTAACTGTCCAGATATATAATGATATTATTATAAGTCTAACTGTCCAGGTATATAATGATATTATTATACGTCTAACTGTCCAGGTATATAAAGATATTATTATACGTCTAACTGTCCAGGTATATAATAATATTATTATACGTCTAACTGTCCAGGTATATAATGATATTATTATACGTCTAAATGTCCAGGTATATAATGATATTATTATAGTCTAACTGTCCAGGTATATAATGATATTATTATACGTCTAACTGTCCAGGTATATAATGATATTATTATACGTCTAACTGTCCAGGTATATAATGATATTATTATACGTCTGTCCAGGTATATAATGATATTATTATACGTCTGTCCAGGTATATAATGATATTATTATAGTCTAACTGTCCAGGTATATAATGATATTATAGTCTAACTGTCCAGGTATACAATGATATTATTATACGTCTAACTGTCCAGGTATATAATGATATTATTATACGTCTAACTGTCCAGGTATATAATGATATTATAGTCTAACTGTCCAGGTATATAATGATGTTATTATACGTCTACCTGTCCAGGTATATAATGATATTATAGTCTAACTGTCCAGGTATACAATGATATTATTATACGTCTAACTGTCCAGGTATATAATGATATTATTATACGTCTAACTGTCCAGATATATAATGATATTATTATAGTCTAACTGTCCAGGTATATAATGATATTATTATAGTCTAACTGTCCAGGTATATAATGATATTATTATAGTCTAACTGTCCAGGTATATAATGATATTATTATAGTCTAACTGTCCAGGTGTATAATGATATTATTATACGTCTAACTGTCCAGGTATATAATGATATTATTATACGTGTAACTGTCCAGGTATATAATGATATTATTATACGTCTAACTGTCCAGGTATATAATGATATTATTATACGTCTAACTGTCCAGGTATATAATGATATTATTATACGTCTGTCCAGGTATATAATGATATTATAGTCTAACTGTCCAGATATATAATGATATTATTATAGTCTAACTGTCCAGGTATATAATGATATTATTATACGTCTGTCCAGGTGTATAATGATATTATTATACGTCTAACTGTCCAGGTATATAATGATATTATTATACGTGTAACTGTCCAGGTATATAATGATATTATTATACGTCTAACTGTCCAGGTATATAATGATATTATTATACGTCTAACTGTCCAGGTATATAATGATATTATTATACGTCTGTCCAGGTATATAATGATATTATAGTCTAACTGTCCAGATATATAATGATATTATTATAGTCTAACTGTCCAGGTATATAATGATATTATTATAGTCTAACTGTCCAGGTATATAATGATATTATTATAAGTCTAACTGTCCAGGTATATAATGATATTATTATACGTCTAACTGTCCAGGTATATAATAATATTATTATACGTCTAACTGTCTAGATATATAATGATATTATTGTAATCTAACTGTCCAGGTATATAATGATATTATTATACGTGTAACTGTCCAGGTATATAATGATATTATTATACGTCTACCTGTCCAGGTATATAATGATATTATACGTCTAACTGTCCAGATATATAATGATATTATTATACGTCTAACTGTCCAGGTATATAATGATATTATAGTCTAACTGTCCAGGTATATGATGATATTATTATAGTCTAACTGTCCAGGTATATAATGATATTATTATACGTCTAACTGTCCAGGTATATAATGATATTATTATAGTCTAACTGTCCTGGTATATAATGATATTATTGTAGTCTAACTGTCCAGGTATATAATGATATTATTATACGTCTAACTGTCCAGGTATATTATGATATTATACGTCTAACTGTCCAGGTATATAATGATATTATTATACATCTAACTGTCCAGGTATATAATGATATTATTATACGTCTAACTGTCCAGGTATATAATGATATTATTATACGTCTAACTGTCCAGGTATATAATGATATTATCATAGTCTAACTGTCCAGGTATATAATGATATTATTATACGTGTAACTGTCCAGGTATACAATGATATTATTATACGTCTAACTGTCCAGGTATATAATGATATTATTATAGTCTAACTGTCCAGGTATATAATGATATTATTATACGTCTAACTGTCCAGGTATATAATGATATTATTATAGTCTAACTGTCCAGGTATATAATGATATTATTATACGTCTAACTGTCCAGGTATATAATGATATTATTATAGTCTAACTGTCCAGGTATATAATGATATTATTATAGTCTAACTGTCCAGATATATAATGATATTATTATACGTGTAACTGTCCAGGTATATAATGATATTATTATAGTCTAACTGTCCAGGTATACAATGATATTATTATACGTCTAACTGTCCAGGTATATAATGATATTATAGTCTAACTGTCCAGGTATATAATGATATTATTATACGTCTAACTGTCCAGGTATATAATGATATTATCATAGTCTAACTGTCCAGGTATATAATGATATTATTATACGTGTAACTGTCCAGGTATATAATGATATTATTATACGTGTAACTGTCCAGGTATATAATGATATTATTATACGTGTAACTGTCCAGGTATATAATGATATTATTATACGTCTAACTGTCGAGGTATATAATGATATTATTATACGTGTAACTGTCCAGGTATATAATGATATTATTATACGTGTAACTGTCCAGGTATATAATAATATTATTATACGTCTAACTGTCCAGGTATATAATGATATTATTATACGTGTAACTGTCCAGGTATATAATAATATTATTATAGTCTAACTGTCCAGGTATATAATGATATTATTATAGTCTAACTGTCCAGGTATATAATGATATTAGTATACGTCTAACTGTCCAGGTATATAATGATATTATTATACGTGTAACTGTCCAGGTATATAATGATATTATTATACGTCTAACTGTCCAGGTATATAATGATATTATTATACGTCTAACTGTCCAGGTATATAATGATATTATTATACGTCTAACTGTCCAGGTATATAATGATATTATTATAGTCTAACTGTCCAGGTATATAATGATATTATTATACATCTAACTGTCCAGGTATATAATGATATTATTATAGTCTAACTGTCCAGGTATATAATGATATTATTATACGTCTAACTGTCCAGGTATATAATGATATTATTATACGTCTAACTGTCCAGGTATATAATGATATTATTATACGTCTAACTGTCCAGGTATATAATGATATTATTATACGTCTAACTGTCCAGGTATATAATGATATTATTATAGTCTAACTGTCCAGGTATATGATGATATTATTATAGTCTAACTGTCCAGGTATATAATGATATTAATATACGTCTAATTGTCCTGGTATATAATGATATTATTATAGTCTAACTGTCCTGGTATATAATTATATTATTATAGTCTAACTGTCCAGGTATATAATGATATTATTATAGTCTAACTGTCCAGGTATATAATGATATTATTATACGTCTAACTGTCTAGATATATAATGATATTATTATACGTCTAACTGTCCAGATATATAATGATATTATTATACGTGTAACTGTCCAGGTATATAATGATATTATTATACGTGTAACTGTCCAGGTATATAATAATATTATTATACGTCTAACTGTCCAGGTATATAATGATATTATTATACGTCTGTCCAGGTATGTAATGATATTATTATAGTCTAACTGTCCAGGTATATAATGATATTATAGTCTAACTGTCCAGGTATATAATGATATTATTATACGTCTAACTGTCCAGGTATATAATGATATTATTATAGTCTAACTGTCCAGGTATATAATGATATTATTATAGTCTAACTGTCCAGGTATATAATGATATTAGTATACGTCTAACTGTCCAGGTATATAATGATATTATTATACGTGTAACTGTCCAGGTATATAATGATATTATTATACGTCTAACTGTCCAGGTATATAATGATATTATTATAGTCTAACTGTCCTGGTATATAATGATATTATTATACGTCTAACTGTCCAGGTATATAATGATATTATTATAGTCTAACTGTCCTGGTATATAATGATATTATTATAGTCTAACTGTCCTGGTATATAATGATATTATTATACGTCTAACTGTCCAGGTATATAATGATATTATTATAGTCTAACTGTCCAGGTATATAATGATATTATTATACGTCTAACTGTCCAGGTATATAATGATATTATTATACGTGTAACTGTCCAGGTATATAATGATATTATTATACGTCTAACTGTCCAGGTATATAATGATATTATTATAGTCTAACTGTCCAGGTATATGATGATATTATTATAGTCTAACTGTCCAGGTATATAATGATATTAATATACGTCTAACTGTCCAGGTATATAATGATATTATTATAGTCTAACTGTCCTGGTATATAATGATATTATTATAGTCTAACTGTCCAGGTATATAATGATATTATTATAGTCTAACTGTCCAGGTATATAATGATATTATTATACGTCTAACTGTCCAGGTATATAATGATATTATTATACGTCTGTCCAGGTATATAATGATATTATTATACGTCTGTCCAGGTATATAATGATATTATTATACGTCTAACTGTCCAGGTATATAATGATATTATAGTCTAACTGTCCAGGTATATAATGATATTATAGTCTAACTGTCCAGGTATATAATGATATTATAGTCTAACTGTCCAGGTATATAATGATATTATTATACGTGTAACTGTCCAGGTATATAATGATATTATTATACGTCTAACTGTCTAGATATATAATGATATTATTATACGTCTATATGTACATCTATTCATCCTGTCTATCTAAATGTGGCTACATATACATATACATCAACCTGCTCATCTATTCATCTATCTAAATGTGACTATACAACCTTGGTTTTACACAAGTAATGTATCCGGTATAACAATATACCTGGTATGTGAGCTTGTCTTTATTGAATTCATTTCGTGTCTTGTAAAGGTCATTCTGTAGGTCTCGGATCACCTTCGTCTGACTCTGACACTTCTCCCACAGAATGTCTCGTTCATTCTGAGCACTGATGAGTTCACTCTGAGATGTATCCATCTGGTATTTCTCTGTGGTTTGGACATGGACATCTACATGGGGCACAAACATAGTTTGGACGGCAGAATCGAAACACTCTGTGGATGGGAGTGAGACATCTGTTGATTCCCCCTCTACACGTGATCTGTCAGGCCTGATAGCCTTATGAAAAAGATTATATCATTTCAGTAACACGAGACCTACCACCTCTGACTCCCTGTAAAGTCCTCAAACTATTGTCACCTGTAAACAAATCCTCCCACCATTGTCTCCCTGTACATCAATCCTCCCAGCATTGTCTCCCTGTTCACCAGCCCTCCCTCCATTGTCTCCCTGTACATCAATCCTCCCACCATTGTCTCCCTGTACACCAAACCTCCCACCATTGTCTCCCTGTACACAATCCTCCCACCATTGTCTCCCTGTACACAATCCTCCCACCATTGTCTCCCTGTACACAATCCTCCCACCATTGTCTCCCTGTACACAATCCTCCCACCATTGTCTCCCTGTACACCAATCCTCCCACCATTGTCTCCCTGTACACCAATCCTCCCACCATTGTCTCCCTGTACACCAATCCTCCCACCATTGTCTCCCTGTACACCAATCCTCCCACCATTGTCTCCCTGTACACCAATCCTCCCACCATTGTCTCCCTGTACACCAACCCTCCCACCATTGTCTCCCTGTACACAATCCTCCCACCATTGTCTCCCTGTACACAAACCCTCCCACCATTGTCTCCCTGTACACCAATCCTCCCACCATTGTCTCCCTGTACACAATCCTCCCACCATTGTCTCCCTGTACACCAATCCTCCCACCATTGTCTCCCTGTACACAATCCTCCCACCATTGTCTCTCTGTACACCAATCCTCCACCATTGTCTCCCTGTACACCAATCCTCCCACCATTGTCTCTCTGTACCCCAATCCTCCCACCATTGTCTCCCTGTACACAGTCCACCCACCATTGTCTCCCTGTACACCAATCCTCCCACCATTGTCTCCCTGTACAACAATCCTCCCACCATTGTCTCCCTGTACACAATCCTCCCACCATTGTCTCCCTGTACACCAATCCTCCACCATTGTCTCCCTGTACACAATCCTCCCACCATTGTCTCCCTGTACACCAATCCTCCCACCATTGTCTCCCTGTACACAATCCTCCCACCATTGTCTCTCTGTACACCAATCCTCCCACCATTGTCTCCCTGTACACAATCCTCCCACCATTGTCTCCCTGTACACCAATCCTCCCACCATTGTCTCCCTGTACACAGTCCTCCCACCATTGTCTCCCTGTACACCAATCCTCTCACCATTGTCTCCCTGTACAACAATCCTCCCACCATTGTCTCACTGTACACCAATCCTCTCACCATTGTCTCCCTGTACACCAACCCTCCCATCATTGTCTCCCTGTTCACAATACTCCCACCATTGTCTCCCTGTACACCCCCCACCATTGTCTCTCTGTACACCAATCCTCTCACCATTGTCTCCCTGTACACCAATCCTCCCACCATTGTCTCACTGTACACCAATCCTCTCACCATTGTCTCCCTGTACACCAATCCTCCCACCATTGTCTCCCTGTACACAAACCTCCCACCATTGTCTCTCTGTACACCAATCCTCTCACCATTGTCTCCCTGTACACCAATCCTCCCACCATTGTCTCCCTGTACACCAATCCTCCCACCACTGTCTCCCTGTACACCAATCCTCCCACCATTGTCTCCCTGTACACCAATCCTCCCACCATTGTCTCTCTGTACACAATCCTCCCACCATTGTCTCTCTGTACACCCACCACCATTGTCTTCCTGTACACCAATCCTCCCACCATTGTCTCTCTGTACCCCAACCCTCCCACCATTGTCTCCCTGTACACCAATCCTCCCACCATTGTCTCCCTGTACACAATCCTCCCACCATTGTCTCCCTGTACACAATCCTCCACCATTGTCTCCCTGTACACAATCCTCCCACCATTGTCTCCCTGTACACCAATCCTCCCACCATTGTCTCTCTGTACACCAATCCTCCCACCATTGTCTCTCTGTACACCAATCCTCCCACCATTGTCTCCCTGTACACAATCCTCCCACCATTGTCTCCCTGTACACAACCCTCCACCATTGTCTCCCTGTACACAATCCTCCACACATTGTCTCCCTGTACACAATCCTCTCCACCATTGTCTCCTGTACACAATCCTCCACCATTGTCTCCCTGTACACAATCCTCCCCACCATTGTCTCCTTGTACACCAATCCTCCCACCATTGTCTCCCTGTACACAATCCTCCCACCATTGTCTCCTGTACACCAATCCTCCCACCATTGTCCTCCTGTACAACAATCCTCCCACCATTGTCTCTCTGTACACAATCCTCCCACCATTGTCTCTCTGTACACAATACTCCCACCATTGTCTCTCTGTACACAATCCTTCCCACCATTGTCTCTCTGTACATCAACCCTCCCACCATTGTCTCTCTGTACACAATCCTCCCACCATTGTCTCTCTGTACACCAATCCTCCCACCATTGTGTCCCTGTACACAATCCTCCCACCATTGTCTCTCTGTACACCAATCCTCCCACCATTGTCTCCCTGTACACCAATCCTCCCACCATTGTCTCCCTGTACACAATCCTCCCACCATTGTCTCTCTGTACACAATCCTCCCACCATTGTCTCTCTGTACACAATCCTCCCACCATTGTCTCTCTGTACACAATCCTCCCACCATTGTCTCCCTGTACACCAATCCTCCCACCATTGTCTCTCTGTACACAATCCTCCCACCATTGTCTCTCTGTACACAATCCTCCCACCATTGTCTTCCTGTACACAATCCTCCCACCATTGTCTCTCTGTACACAATCCTCCCACCATTGTCTCTCTGTACACAATCCTCCCACCATTGTCTCTCTGTACACAATCCTCCCACCATTGTCTCTCTGTACACAATCCTCCCACCATTGTCTCTCTGTACACAATCCCTCCCACCATTGTCTCCCTGTACACAATCCTCCACCATTGTCTCTCTGTACACAATCCTCCCACCATTGTCTCCCTGTACACAATCCTCCCACCATTGTCTCCCTGTACACCAATCCTCCCACCATTGTCTCCCTGTACACAATCCCTCCCACCATTGTCTCCCTGTACACAATCCTCCCACCATTGTCTCCCTGTACACCAATCCCTCCCACCATTGTCTCCCTGTACACAATCCTCCAACCATTGTCTCTCTGTACACAATCCTCCCACTATTGTCTTCTCTGTACACAATCCTCCCACCATTGTCTCTCTGTACACAATCCTCCCACCATTGTCTCCCTGTACACAATCCTCCCACCATTGTCTCCCTGTACACCAATCCTCCCACCATTGTCTCCCTGTACACAATCCTCCCACCATTGTCTCCCTGTACACCAATCCTCCCACCATTGTCTCTCTGTACACAATCCTCCCACCATTGTCTCCCTGTACACAATCCTCCCACCATTGTCTCTCTGTACACAATCCTCCCACCATTGTCTCCCTGTACACAATCCTCCACCATTGTCTCTCTGTACACAATCCTCCCACCATTGTCTCTCTGTACACAATCCTCCCACCATTGTCTCTCTGTACACCAATCCTCCCACCATTGTCTCCCTGTACACAATCCTCCCACCATTGTCTCCCTGTACACCAATCCTCCCACCATTGTCTCCCTGTACACCAATCCTCCCACCATTGTCTCCCTGTACACAATCCTCCCACCATTGTCTCCCTGTACACCAATCCTCCCACCATTGTCTCCCTGTACACAATCCTCCCACCATTGTCTCCCTGTACACAATCCTCCCACCATTGTCTCCCTGTACACAATCCTCCACCATTGTCTCCCTGTACACAATCCTCCCACCATTGTCTCTCTGTACACAATCCTCCACCATTGTCTCCCTGTACACAATCCTCCCACCATTGTCTCTCTGTACACAATCCTCCCACCATTGTCTCCCTGTACACAATCCTCCCACCATTGTCTCCCTGTACACCAATCCTCCCACCATTGTCTCCCTGTACACAATCCTCCCACCATTGTCTCCCTGTACACAATCCTCCCACCATTGTCTCCCTGTACACAATCCTCCCACCATTGTCTCCCTGTACACAACCCTCCCACCATTGTCTCTCTGTACACAATCCTCCCACCATTGTCTCCCTGTACACAATCCTCCCACCATTGTCTCCCTGTACACAATCCTCCCACCATTGTCTCTCTGTACACAATCCTCTCCACCATTGTCTCCCTGTACACAATCCTCCCACCATTGTCTCCCTGTACACAATCCTCCCACCATTGTCTCCCTGTACACAATCCTCCCACCATTGTCTCTCTGTACACAATCCTCCCACCATTGTCTCCCTGTACACAATCCTCCCACCATTGTCTCTCTGTACACAATCCTCCCACCATTGTCTCTCTGTACACAATCCTCCCACCATTGTCTCTCTGTACACAATCCTCCCACCATTGTCTCTCTGTACACAATCCTCCCACCATTGTCTCCCTGTACACAAACCCTCCCACCATTGTCTCTCTGTACACAATCCTCCCACCATTGTCTCCTGTACACCAATCCCTCCCACCATTGTCTCCCTGTACACAATCCTCCCACCATTGTCTCTCTGTACACAATCCTCCCACCATTGTCTCCCTGTACACCAATCCTCCCACCATTGTCTCCCTGTACACAATCCTCCACCATTGTCTCCCTGTACACAATCCTCCCACCATTGTCTCCCTGTACACAATCCTCCCACCATTGTCTCCCTGTACACAATCCTCCCACCATTGTCTCCCTGTACACAATCCTCCCACCATTGTCTCCCTGTACACCAATCCTCCCACCATTGTCTCCCTGTACACAATCCTCCCACCATTGTCTTCCTGTACACCAATCCTCCCACCATTGTCTCCCTGTACACAATCCTCCCACCATTGTCTCTCTGTACACAATCCTCCCACTATTGTCTCCCTGTACACAATCCTCCCACCATTGTCTCCCTGTACACAATCCTCCCACCATTGTCTCCCTGTACACAACCCTCCCACCATTGTCTCCCTGTACACAATCCTCCCACCATTGTCTCCCTGTACACAAACCCTCCAACCAATGTCTCTCTGTACACAATCCTTTCACCATTGTCTTCCTGTACACAATCCTCTCACCATTGTCGTCCTGTACACAATCCTCCCACCATTGTCTCTCTGTACACAATCCTCTCACCATTGTCTCTCTGTACACAATCCTCCCACCATTGTCTCCCTGTACACAATACTCCGACCATTGTCTCCCTGTACACAATCCTCCCACCATTGTCTCCCTGTACACCAATCCTCCCACCATTGTCTCTCTGTACACAATCCTCCCACCATTGTCTCTCTGTACACCAATCCTCCCACCATTGTCTCCCTGTACACAATCCTCCCACCATTGTCTCCCTGTACCCAATCCTCCCACCATTGTCTCCCTGTACACAATCCTCCCACCATTGTCTCCCTGTACACAATCCTCCCACCATTGTCTCCCTGTACACCAATCCTCCCACCATTGTCTCCCTGTACATCAACCCTCCCACCATTGTCTCCCTGTACACAATCCTCCCACCATTGTCTCCCTGTACACAATCCTCTCACCATTGTCTCCCTGTACACAATCCTCCCACCATTGTCTTTCTGTACACCAATCCTCTCACCATTGTCTCCCTGTACACAATCCTCCCACCATTGTCTCTCTGTACACAATCCTCCCACTATTGTCTCCCTGTACACAATCCTCCCACCATTGTCTCCCTGTACACCAATCCTCCCACCATTGTCTCCCTGTACACAACCCACCCACCATTGTCTCCCTGTACACAATCCTCCCATCATTGTCTCCCTGTACACAATCCTCCCACCATTGTCTCCCTGTACACAACCCTCCAACCAATGTCTCTCTGTACACAATCCTTTCACCATTGTCTTCCTGTACACAATCCTCTCACCATTGTCTTCCTGTACACAATCCTCCCACCATTGTCTCTCTGTACACAATCCTCCCACCATTGTCTCTCTGTACACAATCCTCCCACCATTGTCTCCCTGTACACAATACTCCCGACTATTGTCTCCCTGTACACAATCCTCCCACCATTGTCTCCCTGTACACCAATCCTCCCACCATTGTCTCTCTGTACACAATCCTCCCACCATTGTCTCCCTGTACACAATCCTCCCGCCATTGTCTCTCTGTACACAATCCTCCAACTATTGTCTCTCTGTACACAATCCTCCCACCATTGTCTCTCTGTACACAATACTCCCACCATTGTCTCTCTGTACACAATCCTTCCACCATTGTCTCCCTGTACATCAATCCTCCCACCATTGTCTCTCTGTACACAATCCTCCCACCATTGTCTCTCTGTACACCAACCCTCCCACCATTGTGTCCCTGTACACAATCCTCCCACCATTGTCTCCCTGTACACCAATCCTCTCACCATTGTGTCCCTGTACACCAATCCTCCCACCATTGTCTCTCTGTACACCAACCCTCCCACCATTGTCTCCCTGTACACAATCCTCCCACCATTGTCTCTCTGTACACAATCCTCCCACCATTGTCTCCCTGTACACAATCCTCCCACCATTGTCTCCCTGTACACAATCCTCCCACCATTGTCTCCCTGTACACAATCCTCTCACCATTGTCTCCATGTACACCAATCCTCCCACCATTGTCTCTCTGTACACCAACCCTCCCACCATTGTCTCCCTGTACACAATCCTCCCACCATTGTCTCCCTGTACACAATCCTCCCACCATTGTCTCCCTGTACACAACCCTCCAACCAATGTCTCTCTGTACACAATCCTTTCACCATTGTCTCCCTGTACACAATCCTCTCACCATTGTCTTCCTGTACACAATCCTCCCACCATTGTCTCTCTGTACACAATCCTCTCACCATTGTCTCTCTGTACACAATCCTCCCACCATTGTCTCCCTGTACACAATACTCCGACCATTGTCTCCCTGTACACAATCCTCCCACCATTTTCTCCCTGTACACAATCCTCTCACCATTGTCTCTCTGTACACAATCCTCCCACCATTGTCTCCCTGTACACAATACTCCGACCATTGTCTCCCTGTACACCAATCCTCCCACCATTGTCTCTCTGTACACAATCCTCCCACCATTGTCTCTCTGTACACAATCCTCCCGCCATTGTCTCTCTGTACACAATCCTCCTACTATTGTCTCTCTGTACACAATCCTCCCACCATTGTCTCTCTGTACACAATACTCCCACCATTGTCTCTCTGTACACAATCCTTCCACCATTGTCTCTCTGTACATCAACCCTCCCACCATTGTTTCTCTGTACACAATCCTCCCACCATTGTCTCTCTGTACACCAACCCTCCCACCATTGTGTCCCTGTACACAATCCTCCCACCATTGTCTCTCTGTACACAATCCTCCCACCATTGTCTCCCTGTACACCAATCCTCCCACCATTGTCTCCCTGTACACAATCCTCCCACCATTGTCTCCCTGTACACAATCCTCTCACCATTGTCTCCCTGTACACAATCCTCCCACCATTGTCTCCTGTACACAATCCTCCCACCATTGTCTCTCTGTACACAATCCCTCCCACCATTGTCTCTCTGTACACAATCCTCCCACCATTGTCTCTCTGTACACCAATCCTCCCACCATTGTCTCCCTGTACACAATCCTCCCACCATTGTCTCTCTGTACACAATCCTCCCACCATTGTCTCCCTGTACACAATCCTCCCACCATTGTCTCTCTGTACACAATCCTCCCACCATTGTCTCTCTGTACACAATCCTCCCACCATTGTCTCTCTGTACACAATCCTCCCACCATTGTCTCTCCTGTACACCAATCCTCCCACCATTGTCTCCCTGTACACAATCCTCCCACCATTGTCTCCCTGTACACAATCCTCCCACCATTGTCTCCCTGTACACAATCCTCTCACCATTGTCTCCCTGTACACAATCCTCCCACCATTGTCTCTCTGTACACAATCCTCCCACCATTGTCTCCCTGTACACAATCCTCCCACCATTGTCTCTCTGTACACAATCCTCCCACCATTGTCTCCCTGTACACAATCCTCCCACCATTGTCTCCCTGTACACCAATCCCTCCCACCATTGTCTCTCTGTACACCAACCCTCCCACTATTGTCTCTCTGTACACCAATCCTCCCACCATTGTCTCTCTTTACACCAACCCTCCCACCATTGTCTCTCTGTACACAACCCTCCCACCATTGTCTCTCTGTACACTAACCCTCCCACCGTTGTCTCCCTCCATACCAATCCCAACACCTACCTCTACATGACCGTCCATTTGTCTCGGTTCCTTGTTTCGTAGTTCGGCCATCACCTGTGATATATATGGATGTATTTATAAACGCAACTATATCATACCAATGGATGATGAATTATAATTCATTTCACATTTCATCATAAACCATGTCTAGTTACTCTCTTACCCTTTCTTGATCATGGGTAAAAAGGATCAATCGAAATGCATCTACTATCTAAACTATACTCGTTTACACAATCGTGGATTAAGACTACCTCCAACAAACTATACTCGTTTACACAATCGTGGACAAAGACTACCTCCAACAAACTATACTCGTTTACACAATCGTGGACAAAGACTACCTCCAACAAACTATACTCGTTTACACAATCGTGGACAAAGACTACCTCCAACAAACTATACTCGTTTACACAATCGTGGACAAAGACTACCTCCAACAAACTACATGTATACTCGTTTACACAATCGTGGACAAAGACTACCTCCAACAAACTATACTCGTTTACACCATCGTGGACAAAGACTACCTCCAACACACTCTACTCGTTTACACAATCATGGACAAAGACTACCTCCAACAAACTATACTCGTTTACACAATCGTGGACAAAGACTACCTCCAACAAACTATACTCGTTTACACAATCGTGGACAAAGACTACCTCCAACAAACTATACTCGTTTACACAATCATTGATTAAGACTACCTCCAACAAACTATACTCGTTTACACAATCGTGGACAAAGACTACCTCCAACAAACTATACTCATTTACACAATCATGGACAAAGACTACCTCCAACAAACTATACTCGTTTACGCAATGGTGGACAAAGACTACCTCCAACAAACTATACTCGTTTACACAATCGTGGACAAAGACTACCTCCAACAAACTATACTCGTTTACACAATCGTGGACAAAGACTACCTCCAACAAACTATACTCGTTTACACAATTATGGACATAGACTACCTCCAACAAACTATACTCGTTTACACAATCGTGGACAAAGATTACCTCCAACAAACTATACTCGTTTACACAATCGTGGACAAAGACTACCTTCAACAAACTATACTCGTTTACACAATCGTGGACATAGACTTCCTCCAACAAACTATACTCATTTACATAATCGTGGACAAAGACTACCTCCAACAAACTATACTCGTTTACATAATCGTGGATTAAGACTACCTCCAACAAACTATACTCGTTTACACAATCGTGGACATAGACTACCTCCAACAAACTATACTCGTTTACACAATCTTGGACATAGACTACCTCCCAACAAACTATACTCGTTTACACAATCATGGACAAAGACTACCTCCAACAAACTATACTCGTTTACACAATCGTGGACAAAGACTACCTCCAACAAACTATACTCGTTTACACAATCGTGGACAAAGACTACCTCCAACAAACTATACTCGTTTACACAATCGTGGACAAAGACTACCTCCAACAAACTATACTCGTTTATACAATCGTGGACAAAGACTACCTCCAACAAACTATACTCGTTTACACAATCGTGGACAAAGACTACCTCCAACAAACTATACTCGTTTACACAATCTTAGACATAGACTACCTCCAACAAACTATACTCGTTTACACAATCGTGGACAAAGACTACCTCCAACAAACTATACTCGTTTACACAATCATGGACATAGACTACCTCCAACAAACTATACTCGTTTACACAATCATGGATTAAGACTACCTCCAACAAACTATACTCGTTTACACAATTATGGACAAAGACTACCTCCAACAAACTATACTCGTTTACACAATCGTGGACAAAGACTACCTCCAACAAACTATACTCGTTTACACAATCGTGGACAAAGACTACCTCCAACACACTATACTCGTTTACACAATCATGGACAAAGACTACCTCCAACAAACTATACTCGTTTACACAATCGTGGACAAAGACTACCTCCAACAAACTATACTCGTTTACACAATCGTGGACAAAGACTACCTCCAACAAACTATACTCGTTTACACAATCGTGGACAAAGACTACCTCCAACACACTATACTCGTTTACACAATTATGGACATAGACTACCTCCAACAAACTATACTCGTTTACACAATCGTGGACAAAGACTACCTCCAACAAACTATACTCGTTTACACAATCGTGGACAAAGACTACCTCCAACAAACTATACTCGTTTACACAATCGTGGACAAAGACTACCTCCAACAAACTATACTCGTTTACACAATCATGGATTAAGACTACCTCCAACAAACTATACTCGTTTACACAATCGTGGACAAAGACTACCTCCAACAAACTATACTCGTTAACACAATCATGGACAAAGACTACCTCCAACAAACTATACTCGTTTACACAATCATGGACAAAGACTACCTCCAACAAACTATACTCGTTTACACAATCGTGGACAAAGACTACCTCCAACAAACTATACTCGTTTACACAATCGTGGGCAAAGACTACCTCCAACAAACTATAGTTGTTTACACAATTATGGACTAAGACGGATACCCGATACAATATTAGCTAACTCAAAAAGGTCTGAAAGGGAAGATACGACTTGTTTGAGGTCATAAAAGTATTGAAACGCCGGAAGAATAAATGATGTGTACGTGAGACGGCTTGGTTATCCAATGAAGTTAAGAGACGGATGAAGGAGAGCAATACAGCAAACCTACAAAATCGTGAAGGGGTGGTCTCTTAGGGGCACATGAATTGCTTTAATTTGTCACGAGACATGCGTGCCCACTGTTACCACCACCGCCGCTAGAGGTGTAGGACCACACACGTTAGCTGTGGCCGGAGGTGAAGTACTGTTAATGGCGGCAACTGTAACTGTTCCAGTGTTGTTGTTGTGTTTTGTTGCTCTAGTATATGTAGTAGAAGTACATTATGTTGTAGATTAATTAAATGTTTTACCTTGTACTTTCAACATCAAAACTTTTAACAGCATTTTAGTCCGATATACTCTCACGATGACCAGTGGAACATAGACAAATGTACCAACATGCCATCGATGTGGTAAATTGAAATATCAATATATATGAAACACTAATTGCATGAACATACAGAACATCTCGGAATACAGTGTCATCCTATGTACTGCCGACTATTTTAATAACGGAACCACAAAGATACACTTTGTTGATGAAGTTTGTACAGGTGCAAGTAGCGAGGAAATAGGTTGGAGGACATTCTTACCTTCATGATGTCGTCCATTCTGTCAAGAATAGGTCGAAGATGCTCATTTTGTTGAGATGCAAGTTTCTGAGCAACTTTCTCGGCCATGGTATCAACATTATCCATTAACACCCTGTTCTTGGTTAGTGAGTCACGTCGTGACAGAGTTTTTGCTTGTGTAACTTTGTTATCCGTGTTTTCTTGTATAACTTTCGCATTCTGTTTGTCCTCCTGTAAGACACTAGTGTTCTGTGTGTCCCTCGGTTTGTCCTCCTCTGAGAAACTTGTGTTCTGTGTCTCCCTCTGTTTGTCCTCCTCTGAGAAACTTGTGTTCTGTGTGTCCCTCTGTTTGTCCTCCTCTGAGAAACTTGTGTTCTGTGTGTCCCTCTGTTTGGCCTCCTCTGAGAAACTTGTGTTCTGTGTCTCCCTCTGTTTGGCCTCCTCTGAGAAACTTGTGTTCTGTGTGTCCCTCGGTTTGTCCTCCTCTGAGAAACTTGTGTTCTGTGTCTCCCTCGGTTTGTCCTCCTGTGAGACACTTGTGTTTTGTGTGTCCCTCTGTTTGGCCTCCTCTGAGAAACTTGTGTTCTGTGTGTCCCTCTGTTTGGCCTCCCCTGAGAAACTTGTGTTCTGTGTCTCCCTCTGTTTGACGTATGTTTTTGCTGTATCTTCCTTTGGTTCAGTGGTGTTAGTGTCCAGTGTAGCTTCCGATGTGGCACATGAGGGATGTTTGTCCTCGAAATGTAGATCGGGATCATCCTGTGCAGACGGTGACCCCACAGTAAACGTAGCATCCTGGGACTGTGAGATTGAGTCCTGCCCTTGACCGCATGTCACTGATGCATCATGGGACTGTGAGATTGAGTCCTGACCTTGACCGCATGTCACTGATACATCCTGGGACTGTGAGATTGAGTCCTGACCTTGACCGCATGTCACTGATACATCCTCAGACTGTACATCTTTTGCAGACTTGTCGATGCTGTTTGCAGCTGCGCCATTACAGACTCCATCACATGCACCGCCAAGTAGTTTCTTTTCATCACCAATTTGATTGTATTTCTTTTTTCCTCTTCCAATTGTACCTTTAGTCTTCCTTACTTTCGTCTCTTTTGCTTCTGTTTTAATCGGTACTACTTTGATGTCTGTTAGTTTTGTCTTTTCTGATTTTAGTTTTGATTTCTTCGATAACTTTGAATGTTCCTGAGGTATTTCGTTATCATTGGAATCTTTGAGGATATTCTTCTTTGTTACTTTTGGTGCCTTTGTTGTCTTTGGACTGTCTTCACTGTAGGAAACAATTTTTCTCTGTCGTTTACTTAGCGACCTCCTTGATAAAGCCATACCATCGTCCTGACTGCAATTCTCATCCTCATCAACTTCCTTCTGTAATAATGAGTAAAGATAAATACATGTATTCTATTGTCTAACTTATTGTTCACTATCATTGTCAGCGGAATACTTCAAATAAACACCAGATAATAACTACCAAGATTATGTAGTATAAAAGTGCCATCGATACCTGTGTGTATGTACCAGGGACACCCGTTATATATAACCTGTATATAAGGGACACTCGTTATATATAACCTGTATATAAGGGACACCCGTTATATATAGCCTGTATATAAGGGACATCCGTTATATATAACCTGTATATAAGGGACATCCGTTATATAACCCGTATATAAGGGACACTCGTTATATTTAACCTGTACATGTATATAAGGGACACCCGTTATATATAACCTGTATATAAGGGACACCCATTATATATAACCTGTATATAAGGGACACCCGTTATATACATCTTGTATATAAGGGACACTCGTTATATAGATCTTGTATATAAGGGACACTCGTTATATATATCTTCTATATAAGGGACATCCGTTATATATAACCTGTATATAAGGGACATCCGTTATATAACCCGTATATAAGGGACACTCGTTATATATAACCTGAATATAAGGGACACCCGTTATATGTAACCTGTATATAAGGGACACCCATTATATATAACCTGTTTATAAGGGACATCCGTTATATGTAACCTGTATATAAGGGACACCCGTTATATATACACACCTGTATATAAGGGACACCCGTTATATATACACATGTATATAAAGACATCAGTAATGTAACCTGTATATAAGGGGCACTCGTTATATATAACCTGTATATAAGGGACATCCGTTATATCAACACCTGGATATAATGGACGCCCGTTATATATAACCTGTATATAATGGACACACGTTATATATAACCTGTATATAAGGGACACCCGTTATATATAACCTGTATATAAGGGACACCCGTTATATATAACCTGTATATAAGGGACACCCGTTATATATATCTTGTATATAAGGGACACTCGTTATATATATCTTGTATATAAGGGACACTCGTTATATATATCTTCTATATAAGAGACACCCGTTATATATAACCTGTATATAAGGGGCACCCGTTATATATAACCTACATACAAGGGACACCCGTTATATATATATCTTGTATATAAGGGACACTCGTTATATATAACCTGTATATAAGGGACACCCGTTATATATACACATGTATATAAAGACATCAGTAATGTAACCTGTATATAAGGGGCACTCGTTATATATAACCTGTATATAAGGGACATCCGTTATATCAACACCTGGATATAAGGGACGCCCGTTATATATAACCTGTATATAATGGACACACGTTATATATAACCTGTATATAAGGGACACCCGTTATATATAACCTGTATATAAGGGACACCCGTTATATATAACCTGTATATAAGGGACACCCGTTATATATATCTTGTATATAAGGGACACTCGTTATATATATCTTGTATATAAGGGACACTCGTTATATATATCTGTTATATAAGAGACACCCGTTATATATAACCTGTATATAAGGGGCACCCGTTATATATAACCTACATACAAGGGACACCCGTTATATATATATCTTGTATATAAGTGACACCTGGATATAATGGACGCCCGTTATATATAACCTGTATATAATGGACACCCGTTATATATAACCTGTATATAAGGGACACCCGTTATATATAACCCGTATATAAGGGACACACGTTATATATAACCTGTATATAAGGGACACGCGTTACATATACACCTGTATATAAGGGACACCCTTTATATATAATCTGTATATAAGGGACATCCGTTATATATACAGCTGTATATAAGGGACACCCGTTATATATAACCTGTATATAAGTGAAACCCTTTATATATAATCTGTATATAAGGGACATCCGTTATATATAACCTGTATATAAGGGACACCCGTTATATATAACCTGTATATAATGGACACACGTTATATATAACCTGTATATAAGGGACACCCGTTATATATACAGCTGTATATAAGGGCACCCGTCATATATAACCTGTATATAAGTGAAACCCTTTATATATAACCTTATATAATGGACACACGTTATATATAACCTGTATATAAGGGATACCCGTTATATATAACCTGTATGTAAGTGACACCCTTTATATATAACCTGTATATAAGGTACACCCGTTATATATACAGCTGTATATAAGGGCACCCGTTATATATAACCTGTATATAATGGACACACGTTATAAATAATCTGTATACAAGGGACACACATTATATATAACCTGTATATAAGGGACACTCGTTATATATAACCTGTATATAAGGGACACCCGTTATATATAACCTGTATATAATGGACACCCGTTATGTATAACCTGTATATAAGGGACATCCGTTATATATAACCTGTATATAAGAGACACCCGTTATATATAACCTGTATATAAGGGACACCCGTTATGTATAACCTGTATATAATGGACACCCGTTATGTATAACCTGTATATAAGGGACATCCGTTATATATAACCTGTATATAAGAGACACCCGTTATATATAACCTGTATATAAGGGACACCCGTTATATATAACCTGTATATAATGGACACCCGTTATGTATAACCTGTATATAAGGGACATCCGTTATATATAACCTGTATATAAGAGACACCCGTTATATATAACCTGTATATAAGAGACACCCGTTATGTATAACCTGTATATAAGGGACACGCGTTATATAACCTGTTTATATGGGACACTTGTTACATATACACCTGTATGTAAAGGACATTGTATATCTACAGCTACTTTATATACATCTGGAAATAGAGAACTCCTTGGAAGTCCCTTTTTAGAAGCGAATTACATTGCAAACAAAATTTACGTCCTCGTGAAGGCTGTGATCACTTGTTTGAAATGACGACAGATTAAACTACAGACGTAATGTTAGGTTTACTTGTACCTTCTTAGACCGTCTCTTGCCAGGCATGTTGTTGGAGAGGTTTGTTGACTCGTAAAGTAAGGCCTCCACAACAGTTCTTTGGATCAGAAGGCAAGCAATACTGCACAGATAGGTTCCCATTAACGCACGTGTCTCCTCTACCGTGTCTGAGAGACTTGTCCGGGGACTGAGATAGACTCACCTGAACGCCTCACACGCGCGTGCAGGTACGCTGTACAGGAACGCCGATACCTAGTTTATATACGGGTACGTCTGGTAAGTTTGACCATGGCTATACACCAAAGGATACGTGCAACCGTCATCAAGCTGAGGTCACGTGATATATAATAACAATGATACTATACGATGATTAATACATATTTGTGATAATTACTAAGAACATTAAACTGCCTGATATACTCTTTAATTTAGAATCAATTAACTTTGATTCTCTAAACATCTATAAATGATAAATATGTTGAATATCCCTTGCACTTAGTCTCGACTAGGATGAGCAAAGTGGTATTTTGGAATATATTTCTTTCTCAAGCGTATAACAGATTCATGTTCACATTTGAATATGTAATGTATTCATCACCAATATCTGATTTATACACCTACAAATTATCTCGTGACGAGGGATACCAAGCCATCGTCCTGACTCTACTGGAAGTTTAATATAAGAGGATCAAAATTTACAGATATTTTTCCTGTCTTTTTCTTTAAGCTCTATGCCAAATTGTGTCTTAAATATAGAATATGGTTGTCCTGTTGAAGAATTACCAATATCATGAAACCATTTATGTATAAACTGATTCCTCAATATACTTTTAACTAGACTCTTTATTTTATCTCTTGAAAAAGAACATATTGATGGATAGATTCAGACATAGTTTAAGGTATATTGAGATAAACTATCTTTAACGTATGGCAGCCATTTACACGACGTGGAGCCTGTTTCCTGTAAAGTATATATTAGTGTATACATGTTACTTGATAGTTTATTGGAGATTTTTAAGTAATGTCAAAACGTGATCACTTAATGTCAGTGTTTTAACAAAATTACAAATGACTTTTGGTAAAATGTTTGTATTTTCAAACCCCAATATTTAATATGCGTTGAACAAAACTGGAATGCAAATTAATAGAATCGAATAATTTCAATTGGAGGTCAACATGTAATATTTGGAAGTTATATGTTCCAAAGTTTCTTTTGAATAGCTAAAACTGACTTATGCTCTTAGCTTGCTTAGCAACATTTCAGCTTACATTAAAAAACTACCATTAAAATTAAAGAATATACCTAGATATATATATCTTTCAAGTATGTCTAGTTCTATAAAACACAATGTAAAATGGTAAATTTGTACACATTTCCGTTAGGAGAAGATTACAACTTTTGTTTTTCTTGTATTAAATTCTAGTTTCCATGTATAACAATATTGGTCAAATTAATTTAATAATTGATATAAATCACCTGGTGTTTCTGATAACAAAACTGTGTTCAACAAGAT
The DNA here is from genome assembly GCF_902652985.1 of Pecten maximus. Classification (NCBI taxonomy): domain Eukaryota; kingdom Metazoa; phylum Mollusca; class Bivalvia; order Pectinida; family Pectinidae; genus Pecten; species Pecten maximus. Next base: position 43,643,126 of record NC_047025.1, on the reverse strand, counting down.
AAGTTTATAAATCATTGGGGTGAATTGAAAACAGAAAGGCGACACCCCACCCCAGTCCTAATCTGACTGTTCACATCCATTTTTATTTAACACATGATTTGGTATATTCATATAACCTTAAGCCTTTGGTGAACATGGAGTTTTATGCTGGGGGCTATTTAATTAAGCTATCCCCTGTACACACTTAGATGGGATGGAGCCTCGTCGCCCCTCCCGTTATACTGGTGGAACAGACCTGTCACCCCTCCCTTTATACTGGTGGTACAGACCTGTCAGCCCTCCCTTTATACTGGTGGTATAGACCTGTCACCCCTCCCTTTATACTGGTGGTACAGAGACCTGTCACCCCTCCCTTTATAATGGTGGTACATAAACCTGTCACCCCTCCCTTTATAATGGTCGTACAGAGACCTGTCAGCCCTCCCTTTATAATGGTGATACAGACCTGTCACCCCTCCCTTTATAATGGTGATACAGACCTGTCACCCCTCCCTTTATACTGGTGGTACATACCTGTCACCCCTCCCTTTATACTGGTGGTACAGATACCTGTCACCCTCCCTTTATACTGGTGATACAGACCTGACACCCCTCCCTTTATACTGGTGGTACATACCTGTCACCCCTCCCTTTATACTGGTGGTACAGACCTGACACCCCTCCCTTTATACTGGTGGTACATACCTGTTACCCTCCCTTTATACTGGTGGTACATACCTGTCACCCCTCCCTTTATACTGGTGGTACAGATACCTGTCACCCTCCCTTTATACTGGTGATACAGACCTGTCACCCCTCCCTTTATACTGGTGGTACAGATACCTGTCACCCTCCCTTTATACTGGTGATACAGACCTGACACACCTCCCTTTATACTGGTGGTACAGAGACCTGTCACCCCTCCCTTTATAATAGTGGTACATAGACCTGTCGCCCCTCCCTTTATACTGGTGATACAGACCTGTCACCCCTCCCTTTATACTGGTGGTACATACCTGTCACCCCTCCCTTTATAATGGTGGTACAGAGACCTGTCACCCCTCCCTTTATAATAGTGGTACATAGACCTGTCGCCCCTCCCTTTATACTGGTGGTACAGACCTGACACCCCTCCCTTTATACTGGTGGTACAGAGACCTGTCACCCTCCCTTTATAATGGTGGTACAGAGACCTGTCACCCCTCCCTTTATACTGGTGGTACAGAGACCTGTCACCCCTCCCTTTATAATGGTGGTACATAAACCTGTCACCCCTCCCTTTATAATGGTGGTACGGAGACCTGTCAGCCCTCCCTTTATAATGGTGATACAGACCTGTCAGCCCTCCCTTTATAATGGTGATACAGACCTGTCACCCTCCCTTTATACTGGTTATACAGACCTGTCAGCCCTCCCTTTATACTGGTGGCACAGACCTGTCAGCCATCCCTTTATACTGGTGGTACAGACCTGTCACCCTCCCTTTATACTGGTGGTACAGACCTGTCACCCCTCCCTTTATACTGGTGGTACAGACCTGTCACCCTCCCTTTATACTGGTGGTACAGACCTGTCACCCCTCCCTTTATAATGGTGGTACAGACCTGTCACCCTCCCTTTATACTGGTGGTACAGACCTGTCAGCCCTCCCTTTATAATGGTGGTACAGACCTGTCACCCCTCCCTTTATACTGGTGGTACAGACCTGTCACCCCTCCCTTTATACTGGTGGTACAGACCTGTCACCCCTCCCTTTATACTGGTGGTACAGACCTGTCACCCCTCCCTTTATACTGGTGGTACAGATACCTGTCACCCTCCCTTTATACTGGTGGTACAGACCTGTCACCCCTCCCTTTATACTGGTGGTACAGACCTGTCACCCTCCCTTTATACTGGTGGTACAGACCTGTCACCCCTCCCTTTATACTGGTGGTACAGACCTGTCACCCTCCCTTTATACTGGTGGTACATACCTGTCACCCCTCCCTTTATACTGGTGGTACATACCTGTCACCCCTCCCTTTATACTGGTGGTACAGACCTGTCACCCCTCCCTTTATACTGGTGGTACAGATACCTGTCACCCTCCCTTTATACTGGTGATACAGACCTGACACCCCTCCCTTTATACTGGTGGTACAGACCTGTCACCCCTCCCTTTATAATGGTGGTACAGAGACCTGTCACCCCTCCCTTTATAATAGTGGTACATAGACCTGTCGCCCCTTCCTTTATACTGGTGGTACAGACCTCACACCCCTCCCTTTATACTGGTGGTACAGAGACTTGTCACCCTCCCTTTATACTGGTGGTACAGAGACCTGTCACCCCTCCCTTTATAATGGTGGTACAGAGACCTGTCAGCCCTCCCTTTATAATGGTGATACAGACCTGTCAGCCCTCCCTTTATAATGGTGATACAGACCTGTCACCCTCCCTTTATACTGGTGATACAGACCTGTCAGCCCTCCCTTTATACTGGTGGTACAGACCTGTCAGCCCTCCCTTTATACTGGTGGTACAGACCTGACAGCCCTCCCTTTATACTGGTGGTACAGACCTGACAGCCCTCCCTTTATACTGGTGGTACAGATCTGTCACCCCTCCCTTTATACTGGTGGTACAGAGACCTGTCACCCTCCCTTTATACTGGTGGTACAGATACCTGTCGCCCTCCCTTTATAATGGTGGTACAGATACCTGTCACCCTCCCTTTATACTGGTGATACAGACCCGTCAGCCCTCCCTTTATACTGGTGGTACAGACCTGACACCCCTCCCTTTATACTGGTGGTACAGACCTGTCACCCCTTCCTTTATAATGGTGGCACAGACCTGTCACCCCTCCCTTTATACTGGTGGTACAGACCTGTCACCCCTCCCTTTATACTGGTGGTACAGATACCTGTCACCCTCCCTTTATACTGGTGATACAGACCTGTCACCCCTCCCTTTATACTGGTGGTACAGATACCTGTCACCCCTCCCTTCATACTGGTGGTACATACCTGTCACCCCTCCCTTGATACTGGTGGTACATACCTGTCACCCCTCCCTTTATACCGGTGGTACAGATACCTGTCACCCTCCCTTTATACTGGTGATACAGACCTGTACACCCTCCCTTTATACTGGTGGTACAGACCTGTCACCCCTCCCTTTATACTGGTGGTACAGACCTGTCACCCCTCCCTTTATACTGGTGGTACATACCTGTCACCCCTCCCTTTATACTGGTGGTACAGATACCTGTCACCCTCCCTTTATACTGGTGATACAGACCTGACACCCCTCCCTTTATACTGGTGGTATATACCTGTCACCCCTCCCTTTATACTGGTGGTACAAACCTGACACCCCTCCCTTTATACTGGTGGTACATACCTGTCACCCTCCCTTTATACTGGTGATACAGACCTGTCACCCCTCCCTTTATACTGGTGGTACAGATACCTGTCACCCTCCCTTTATACTGGTGATACAGACCTGACACCCCTCCCTTTATACTGGTGGTACAGAGACCTGTCACCCCTCCCTTTATAATGGTGGTACAGAGACCTGTCACCCCTCCCTTTATAATAGTGGTACATAGACCTGTCGCCCCTCCCTTTATACTGGTGGTACAGACCTGACACCCCTCCCTTTATACTGGTGGTACAGAGACCTGTCACCCTCCCTTTATACTGGTGGTACAGACCTGTCACCCTCCCTTTATAATGGTGGTACAGATACCCGTCACCCTCCCTTTATAATGGTGGTACAGAGACCTGTCACCCCTCCCTTTATACTGGTGGTACAGAGACCTGTCACCCTCCCTTGATACTGGTGGTACAGACCTGTCACCCTCCCTTTATAATGGTGGTACAGATACCTGTCACCCTCCCTTTATAATGGTGGTACAGAGACCTGTCACCCCTCCCTTTATACTGGTGGTACAGACCTGTCACCCTCCCTTTATAATGGTGGTACAGAGACCTATCACCCCTCCCTTTATACTGGTGGTACAGACCTGACACCCCTCCCTTAATACTGGTGGTACAGAGACCTGTCACCCCTCCCTTTATAATGGTGGTACAGAGACCTGTCACCCCTCCCTTTATAATAGTGGTACATAGACCTGTCGCCCCTCCCTTTTTACTGGTGGTACAGACCTGACACCCCTCCCTTTATACTGGTGGTACAGAGACCTGTCACCCTCCCTTTATACTGGTGGTACAGACCTGTCACCCTCCCTTTATAATGGTGGTACAGAGACCTGTCACCCTCCCTTATAATGGTGGTACAGACCTGTCACCCCTCCCTTTATACTGGTGGTACAGAGACCTGTCACCCTCCCTTTATACTGGTGGTACAGACCTGTCACCCTCCCTTTATACTGGTGGTACAGACCTGTCACCCTCCCTTTATAATGGTGGTACAGAGACCTGTCACCCTCCCTTTATACTGGTGGTACAGACCTGTCACCCTCCCTTTATAATGGTGGTACAGAGACCTATCACCCCTCCCTTTATACTGGTGGTACAGACCTGACACCCCTCCCTTAATACTGGTGGTACAGAGACCTATCACCCCTTGGGTATTGGTGGGGAGCTGTAGTAACCTTTGGTTTGGTTTGTTTTTGTGTAACGTCCTATTAACAGCCAGGGTCATTTAAGGACGTGCCAGGTTTTGGAGGTTGGGGAAAGCCGTAGTACTGAGAAAAACCACTGGCCTATGGTCAGTACCTAGCAACTGTACCACGTAGGTTTCAAAGTCGTAACCCAGAGATGGAGGGCTATTAGTGTTAAAGTGTCGGGACACCTTAACCACTCTGCCACCGCGGCCCCCTGTAGTAACCCTGACACATGGGTATTGGTGAGGATCTGTAGTAACCCTGACACATGGGTATTGGTGAGGATCTGTAGTAACCCTGATACATGGGTATTGGTGAGGATCTGTAGTAACCCTGGCACATGGGTATTGGTGGGGATCTGTAGTAACCCTGACACATGGGTATTGGTGAGGATCTGTAGTAAGCCTGATACATGGGTATTGGTGAGGATCTGTAGTAACCCTGGCACATGGGTATTGGCGAGGATCTGTAGTAACCCTGACACATGGGTATTGGTGAGGATCTGTAGTAACCCTGACACATGGGTATTGGTGAGGATCTGTAGTAACCCTGACACATGGGTATTGGTGAGGATCTGTAGTAACCCTGACACATGGGTATTGGTGAGGATCTGTAGTAACCCAGACACATGGGTATTGTTGGGGATCTGTAGTAACCCTGACACATGGGTATTGGTGAGGATCTGTAGTAACCCTGACACATGGGTATTGGTGAGGATCTGTAGTAACCCTGACACATGGGTATTGGCGAGGATCTGTAGTAACCCTGACACATGGGTATTGGTGAGGATCTGTATTAACCCTGACACATGGGTATCGGTGAGGATCTGTAGTAACCCTGACACATGGGTATTGGTGGGGATCTGTAGTAACCCTGATACATGGGTATTGGTGAGGATCTGTAGTAACCCTGACACATGGGTATTGGTGAGGATCTGTAGTAACCCTGATACATGGGTATTGGTGAGGATCTGTAGTAACCCAGACACATGGGTATTGGTGAGGATCTGTAGTAACCCAGACACATGGGTATTGTTGGGGATCTGTAGTAACCCTGACACATGGGTATTGGTGAGGATCTGTAGTAACCCTGACACATGGGTATTGGTGAGGATCTGTAGTAACCCTGACACATGGGTATTGGCGAGGATCTGTAGTAACCCTGACACATGGGTATTGGCGAGGATCTGTATTACCCTGACACATGGGTATCGGTGAGGATCTGTAGTAACCCTGACACATGGGTATTGGTGGGGATCTGTAGTAACCCTGACACATGGGTATTGGTGAGGATCTGTAGTAACCCTGATACATGGGTATTGGTGAGGATCTGTAGTAACCCTGATACATGGGTATTGGTGAGGATCTGTAGTAACCCTGACACATGGGAATTGATGAGGATCTGTAGTAACCCTGACACATGGGTATTAGTGGGGATCTGTAGTAACCCCGACACATGGGTATCGGTGGGGATCTGTAGTAACCCTGACACATGGGTATTAGTGGGGATCTGTAGTAACCCCGACACATGGGTATTGGTGAGGATCTGTAGTAACCCTGACACATGGGTATTGGTGGGGATCTGTAGTAACCCTGGCACATGGGTATTGGTGAGGATCTGTAGTAACCCTGACACATGGGTATTGGTGAGGATCTGTAGTAACCCTGACACATGGGTATTGGTGGGGATCTGTAGTAACCCTGGCACATGGGTGAGGATCTGTTGTAACCCTGACACATGGGTATTGGTGAGGGTCTGTAGTAACCCTGACACATGGGTATTGGTGAGGGTGTGTAGTAACCCTGACACATGGGTATTGGTGAGGGTGTGTAGTAACCCTGACACATGGGTATTGGTGGGGATCTGTAGTAACCCCGACACATGGGTATCGGTGGGGATCTGTAGTAACCCTGACACATGGGTATTGGTGAGGGTGTGTAGTAACCCTGACACATGGGTATTGGTGAGGATCTGTAGTAACCCTGACACATGGGTATCGGTGGGGATCTGTAGTAACCCTGACACATGGTTATTGGTGAGGATCTGTAGTAACCCTGACACATGGGTATTGGTGAGAATCTGTAGTAACCCTGACACATGGGTATTGGTGGGGATCTGTAGTAACCCTGACACATGGGTATCGGTGGGGATCTGTAGTAACCCTGACACATGGGTATTGGTGAGGATCTGTAGTAACCCTGACACATGGGTATTGGTGGGGATCTGTAGTAACCCTGACACATGGGTATTGGTGAGGATCTGTAGTAACCCTGACACATGGGTATTGGTGAGGATCTGTAGTAACCCGGACACATGGGTATTGGTGAGGATCTGTAGTAACCCTGACACATGGGTATTGGTGGGGATCTGTAGTAACCCTGACACATGGGTATTGGTGAGGGTGTGTAGTAACCCTGACACATGGGTATTGGTGGGGATCTGTAGTAACCCTGACACATGGGTATTGGTGGGGATCTGTAGTAACCCCGACACATGGGTATCGGTGGGGATCTGTAGTAACCCTGACACATGGGTATTGGTGAGGGTGTGTAGTAACCCTGACACATGGGTATTGGTGAGGATCTGTAGTAACCCTGACACATGGGTATCGGTGGGGATCTGTAGTAACCCTGACACATGGTTATTGGTGAGGATCTGTAGTAACCCTGACACATGGGTATTGGTGAGAATCTGTAGTAACCCTGACACATGGGTATTGGTGGGGATCTGTAGTAACCCCGACACATGGGTATTGGTGAGGGTCTGTAGTAACCCTGACACATGGGTATTGGTGAGGGTGTGTAGTAACCCTGACACATGGGTATTGATGAGGATCTGTAGTAACCCTGACACATGGGTATTGGTGAGGGTCTGTAGTAACCCTGACACATGGGTATCGGTGAGGATCTGTAGTAACCCTGACACATGGGTATTGGTGAGGGTCTGTAGTAACCCTGACACATGGGTATTGGTGGGGATCTGTAGTAACCCTGACACATGGGTATCGGTGAGGATCTGTAGTAACCCTGACACATGGGTATTGGTGAGGGTCTGTAGTAACCCTGACACATGGGTATTGGTGAGGGTGTGTAGTAACCCTGACACATGGGTATTGATGAGGATCTGTAGTAACCCTGACACATGGGTATTAGTGGGGATCTGTAGTAACCCCGACACATGGGTATCGGTGGGGATCTGTAGTAACCCTGACACATGGGTATTAGTGGGGATCTGTAGTAACCCCGACACATGGGTATTGGTGGGGATCTGTAGTAACCCTGACACATGGGTATTGGTGGGGATCTGTAGTAACCCTGGCACATGGGTATTGGTGAGGATCTGTAGTAACCCTGACACATGGGTATTGGTGAGGATCTGTAGTAACCCTGACACATGGGTATTGGTGGGGATCTGTAGTAACCCTGGCACATGGGTGAGGATCTGTTGTAACCCTGACACATGGGTATTGGTGAGGGTCTGTAGTAACCCTGACACATGGGTATTGGTGGGGATCTGTAGTAACCCTGACACATGGGTATTGGTGAGGGTGTGTAGTAACCCTGACACATGGGTATTGGTGGGGATCTGTAGTAACCCTGACACATGGGTATTGGTGAGGATCTGTAGTAACCCTGACACATGGGTATTGGTGAGGGTGTGTAGTAACCCTGACACATGGGTATTGGTGGGGATCTGTAGTAACCCTGACACATGGGTATTGGTGAGGGTGTGTAGTAACCCTGACACATGGGTATTGGTGGGGATCTGTAGTAACCCTGACACATGGGTATTGGTGAGGGTGTGTAGTAACCCTGACACATGGGTATTGTTGGGGATCTGTAGTAACCCCGACACATGGGTATCGGTGGGGATCTGTAGTAACCCTGACACATGGGTATTGGTGAGGGTGTGTAGTAACCCTGACACATGGGTATTGGTGAGGATCTGTAGTAACCCTGACACATGGGTATCGGTGGGGATCTGTAGTAACCCTGACACATGGTTATTGGTGAGGATCTGTAGTAACCCTGACACATGGGTATTGGTGAGAATCTGTAGTAACCCTGACACATGGGTATTGGTGGGGATCTGTAGTAACCCTGACACATGGGTATTGGTGGGGATCTGTAGTAACCCTGACACATGGGTATTGGTGGGGATCTGTAGTAACCCTGACACATGGGTATTGGTGAGGGTGTGTAGTAACCCTGACACATGGGTATTGGTGAGGATCTGTAGTAACCCGGACACATGGGTATTGGTGAGGATCTGTAGTAACCCTGACACATGGGTATTGGTGGGGATCTGTAGTAACCCTGACACATGGGTATTGGTGAGGGTGTGTAGTAACCCTGACACATGGGTATTGGTGGGGATCTGTAGTAACCCTGACACATGGGTATTGGTGGGGATCTGTAGTAACCCTGACACATGGGTATTGGTGAGGGTGTGTAGTAACCCTGACACATGGGTATTGGTGGGGATCTGTAGTAACCCTGACACATGGGTATTGGTGGGGATCTGTAGTAACCCTGACACATGGGTATTGGTGAGGGTGTGTAGTAACCCTGACACATGGGTATTGGTGGGGATCTGTAGTAACCCTGACACATGGGTATCGGTGAGGATCTGTAGTAACCCTGACACATGGGTATTGGTGAGGATCTGTAGTAACCCTGACACATGGGTATCGGTGAGGATCTGTAGTAACCCTGACACATGGGTATTGGTGAGGATCTGTAGTAACCCTGACACATGGGTATTGGTGAGGATCTGTAGTAACCCGGACACATGGGTATTGGTGAGGATCTGTAGTAACCCTGACACATGGGTATTGGTGAGGATCTGTAGTAACCCTGACACATGGGTATCGGTGAGGATCTGTAGTAACCCTGACACATGGGTATTGGTGGGGATCTGTAGTAACCCTGACACATGGGTATTGGTGAGGGTGTGTAGTAACCCTGACACATGGGTATTGGTGAGGGTGTGTAGTAACCCTGACACATGGGTATTGGTGAGGGTGTGTAGTAACCCTGACACATGGGTATTGGTGAGGATCTGTAGTAACCCTGACACATGGGTATTGGTGGGGATCTGTAGTAACCCTGACACATGGGTATTGGTGGGGATCTAGTAACTTGATTAATGTTTCTTACTGTGTTTGTTAAAAGTGAATGTTTCCAATAACTTCCTGAAATGTACCAATTACAAATATCGACCATTAACATCTAAAATGGCTGCCTGTCTGCCATTTGATTTTCCAAATCAGACTTAAATTTGACTGGGCACAAAGTAGGGACCAAGGGCAGCCTACATGTGAAGTTTGAGAAATGTCCCTTCTGTACTTCACAAGAAATAGTGATAACAAGGATACAGATGATTTAGAGATTTGTAAGACATTTCTGGCAACAGACACTGCTCGCCATGGCCAGTAATACTGTAACACTAAAATATAAACCCCGAGAGACAACACGTGAAACACAACAGGTAGAAAAATGGTTTATGCTGTTTTAGTAGCTGATTTTAATGATCACAAAAAAATCAATAACAAAACTCAATTTCATGTCATGTCAGTTTTGTAAATCTTTACAGTAATGTTTTTGCTGCCAACTTACATGATAAGTTAATTCATATACTATATCTGTAGTTCAAGGTTTTAACACTCAGTGAGAAGATTACTTCATCCCACCATGGTACGCTTTCTTCCTCTCATTCTCACTTCCTCCAGCTTATTGAGGACCTCCTTGGCTCCATCTTTGTTAGTGACACAGTAAGCATCAAGTATAACCTGGAACACTTTCTCTGTGTTAGGATGTGTACTCAGCAAGGCTCGCTCCAACACATACAAATCAACACCTTTGTCCTCTGGCATATTTTCAAAGTGACTCAGGCCAAAATCTATCATAACAATATTGAAAGATGACGGTTGCCCCTTCAGCAGCATATTGGAAGATGTTAGGTCACCATGAATGATATTATTTTTGTGCATGACACCTAAAATTTCACCAATTTTCTTTCCAAGGGGTTCTAGGACAGTCATTGCTAAATTGATATCAGGAATTTCTTTCTGAATGTTCATGATATAGTCTCTGACTGTCTGGGAGTCGTGCACCTCCTCCATATATATACTGTTGTTCACCATGTCTACAAAGTAAACTGTTGGTGTAAAAATACCTGTAAAAAACAATGATTTATATGTAAGTGATTATGTATACATATATTTATATTTCATCAGCATTGTACAAATACAACAAGATCTCCAATTCAAACGCCAGATTGTTACTGTCGTTATAGACACCCTTATTCTAAAACTGTTTCTTATATATACATGCATAGGAAAAGTTGTTATTTCCTGTTAATACCATATCCCAAGACTGGTAATTAAAAAAAAAAATTCTTATGCCAACCATCAAGCGTGCGACACACATCATAAATTACTCACTGCTGGCATCCAGTAGACCCTTGAGAGTATGTTTTTGACTCCCCAAATTAAGATCTGGCTCTTTGGCTTGAAGGGACATGTCTATTTGACATATGTTTTGACCCTTTATATTTCTAAGAAATAGTGATTTGACTTCTGAAATTACTAAAGGTAAAGGGTCAACTGAATGCCCTGCACATGTACAGTGTAATCCTCTAACACTGTTGGAGTAACCCAGAGCATAAAAAGTGTTAAGGATTTTGAATAAAAAGAAATTGAAGTATATTTTCCTCCGTCTGGATGAAATTTGGCTATTTAACATAAAATCAAAGTTGTTAATAATGGGCCACATTGCGCTCACATAGATAACTATTTCCTCTAAAATGCTATCTGACCATGAAACCAAACCTTTGATAGATTTATGCATGTATGCATGTTATTGAGGAAGGTGAAGTACATTTATGCGAGTCTCTGCTCAATGTTAGCATATGCTCACTTTGCTTTACTAGACCGCTTTCAAAATAGATATTACATATAAATGATATGACTTCTATTTGTCTAACAGGAGAGGAGAAAATGCAGCGACCAGACCGGGGTTAGAACCCGGTGTGGCATGGTATTTTGAAGCATGGTGAAATGAACCAGGGTCAAAATACCATACAATGGTAAGTGAGCCGCGGGACCTCCAAACACTAGCCGGATGCTCTACCAATTGAGCTACCTGATCAAAGATGATCGACCAAGTCCAGTCCCGCTAGACACCTCCCTCCTTTTTTCCAAGTCTTCGCCTTCGAAGACATACGAGACCCTTATACCACCACCGTGGGTATTTTAGCTGGGCGCCAATTTTGTAACAGGAGAGGAGAAAATGCAGTGGCCAGACCGGGGTTCAAACCCGAGACCTCCGAACACTTGCCAGATGCTCTACCAATTGAGCTACCTAATCACCGATGATCGACCCAGTCGGTCCAGTCCCGCTACATTTGTAACATCTTTTTTGAAAGTGGTCAAGTGCTGCCTTTGATCTTTAACCTTGAGTGACCCATTTAATCAGGCATAGAATTTCATGTTGTCATATCTGAGATTTCTATGTCACAATGGGATTCAGTGTATAATGTTTCTGGTACCCGATGAAATAACTTGTTATGGTACGTTGTGAATACATGTTCTGACCGGGAGTTCAAGTGGGAGTGTCAGTAATGCCAGGGACATACAAAGTATATATGCATGCCCCTGGTAATACTATTTCGTCTTAAAATGTCATATGATTATCGAAGTTCACTGACATTTTCCAAACTAAAATTCAGTACGCCTTACCGCACATTCGGCTTCGGAGCATTGCTCGCACTTCAGATTTCATTCTCTGCGAGGTTAACGATGCGTCGAGAGTTGGGTGTCTGTATGTTTTCTTAAAACGTTCTTTAACAATACATGGTTTTCCATAGAAGCTAAATTTGTACAATTTTGCTTCGGCGCCTTGTTTCATCAAAATCCTTTCGCTGGCCATTTTCCCTTCCCCTTCCCCACTTTCGGACCGGTGTTGATTTAAACCTTTTTCGCGCTGTCTACAAATGGCATAGCAAAAACGTTTGGAAGACGTTGACAAATCAGGTATTTTATATTACCTTCATTTTAAAAGAGTTCTTGGAGTATTCTGTTTACAAATATTGGTCACCTTTTATTTTCACATAGTAAAGAATTAACACGTGTATGATGATAAACTGGAGCTAACGAAATTTTGTAATAAAATTTATGAAAGCTTTAATCAAGGCATTTACAACAAAATTAATCAAATAGGCAGTTCCAGACTATCATCATTACAAAAGAAATAATGTTTGCTCCCTAAGAAGCCGGCATAAACGTCGGCCATGGCACAAGCTAAGGCGAAGTCAAATAGGTTTACTCTTTACTATTTTCCGACGTCATATTCATCTCAAAAGGTATACAATCAATGGAAACTACATTCTGTTTTTAGTTTTGCATCAGTTGTCATCAGGTAGCCGTACATACAAGTCTGCGGTGCATGTTTGACCCACTGAAATCATATGTCTGTTTATTTCTGACACTGGCATTGACCCGGCTTCAAACATAATTGGACATCGACAGTACTTTAGAAAAGATCGATGTTGACGAAATCTATTGCAGTCTGGTTCATTAAGACATGTTTGCACGCACGGTCCGAATATGCAAGTTCATTTGTTTTGACAATGCTGATTATATCTTGGCTCAAGGTCAAATGAACAGATGAAGTAGACTTACCATGGTAGCTGTGATCGCCACGCTGACAGAATGCTGTCGTGTGCAGTCATGCGTAGGTTTCTTAGAACACAGGTTCGGCACGCACTGGTTGCAGAGGATGAGTAAGTTGTTTCCCTCCATTATATATGTAACGGTGTGCAGGATTAATTAAATTTAAATCGCTGCCGCTGCTTGGGATCGAACCCAGGACCTCTAGCTGGCTTACTAGTCTTAAGCTAAAATTCAAGCGA
>NC_047025.1:43419441-43629519 GCF_902652985.1 Pecten maximus | reverse complement strand
CTCGTTTACACAATCGTGGACAAAGACTACCTCCAACAAACTATACTCGTTTACACAATCGTGGACAAAGACTACCTCCAACAAACTATACTCGTTTACACAATCGTGGACAAAGACTACCTCCAACAAACTATACTCGTTTACACAATCGTGGACAAAGACTACCTCCAACAAACTATACTCGTTTACACAATCGTGGACAAAGACTACCTCCAACAAACTATACTCGTTTACACAATCGTGGACAAAGACTACCTCCAACAAACTATACTCGTTTACACAATCGTGGACAAAGACTACCTCCAACAAACTATACTCGTTTACACAATCGTGGACATAGACTACCTCCAACAAACTATACTCGTTTACACAATCATGGACAAAGACGGATACCCGATACAATATTAGCTAACTCGAAAAGGTCTGAAAGGGAAGATATGACTTGTTTGAGGTCATAAAAGTATTGAAACGCCGGAAGAATAAATGGTGTGTACGTGAGACGGCTTGGTTATCCAATGAAGAGACGGATGAAGGAGAGCAATACAGCAAACCTACAAATCGTGAAGGGGTGGTCTCTTAAGGGCACATGAATTGCTTTAATTTGTCATGAGACATGCGTGCCCACTGTTACCACCACCGCCGCTAGAGGTGTAGGACCACACACGTTAACTGTGGCCGGAGGTGAAGTACTGTTAATGGCGGCAACTGTAACTGTTCCAGTGTTGTTGTTGTTTTTGTTGCTCTAGTATATGTACACAGCCAATGTTTCAGCATATAAAAATCAAATGGACAAAAATGTCATGTGAATTTCACGTGAAAAAAACAGCATATAAAAATCAAATGGACAAAAATTTCACGTGTAATTCACGTGAAATTCACGTGAAATTCACTTTTTTACCGCTTTTCACGTGAAATTCACGTGAAGACATATTGCCTGTGTAGTAGAAGTACATTATGTTGTGGATGAATTAAATGTTTTACCTTGTACTTTCAACATCAAAACTTTTAACAGCATTTTAGTCCGATATACTCTCACGATGACCAGTGGAACATAGACAAATGTATCAACATGTCATCGATGTGGTAAATTGAAATATCAATATAAATGAAACACTAATTGCATGAACATACAGAACATCTCGGAATACAGTGTCATCCTATGTACTGCCGACTATTTTGATAACGGAACCACAAAGATACAATTTTTTGATGAAGTTTGTACAGGTGCAAGTAGCGAGGAAATAGGTTGGAGGACATTCTTACCTTCATGATGTCGTCCATTCTGTCAAGAATAGGTCGAAGATGTTCATTTTGTTGAGATGCAAGTTTCTGAGCAACTTTCTCGGCCATGGTATCAACATTATCCATTAACACCCTGTTCTTGGTTAGTGAGTCACGTCGTGACAAAGTTTTTGCTTGTGTAACTTTGTTATCCGTGTTTTCTTGTATAACTTTCGCATTCTGTTTGTCCTCCTCTGAGAAACTTGTGTTTTGTGTGTCCCTCTGTTTGTCCTCCTCTGAGACACTTGTGTTCTGTGTGTCCCTCTGTTTGTCCTCCTGTAAGACACTTGTGTTTTGTGTGTCCCTCTGTTTGTCCTCCTGTAAGACACTTGTGTTTTGTGTGTCCCTCTGTTTGGCCTCCTGTAAGACACTTGTGTTCTGTGTGTCCCTCTGTTTGTCCTCCTGTAAGACACTTGTGTTCTGTGTGTCCCTCTGTTTGTCCTCCTCTGAGACACTTGTGTTCTGTGTGTCCCTCTGTTTGGCCTCCTGTAAGACACTTGTGTTCTGTGTGTCCCTCTGTTTGTCCTCCTGTAAGACACTTGTGTTCTGTGCGTCCCTCTGTTTGGCCTCCTGTAAGACACTTGTGTTCTGTGTGTCCCTCTGTTTGGCCTCCTGTAAGACACTTGTGTTCTGTGTGTCCCTCTGTTTGGCCTCCTGTAAGACACTTGTGTTTTGTGCGTCCCTCTGTTTGACGTATGTTTTTGCTGTATCTTCCTTTGCTTCAGTGGTGTTAGTGTCCAGTGTAGCTTCCGATGTGGCACAAGAGGGATGTTTGTCCTCGAAATGTAGATCGGGATCATCCTGTGCAGACGGTGACCCCACAGTAAACGTAGCATCCTGGGACTGTGAGATTGAGTCCTGACCTTGACCGCATGTCACTGATGCATCCTGGGACTGTGAGATTGAGTCCTGACCTTGACCGCATGTCACTGATGCATCCTGGGACTGTGAGATTGAGTCCTGACCTTGACCGCATGTCACTGATACATCATCAGACTGTACATCTTTTGCAGACTTGTCGATGCTGTTTGCAGCTGCGCCATTACAAACTCCATCACATGCACCGCCAAGTAGTTTCTTTTCATCACCAATTTGATTGTATTTCTTTTTTCCTCTTCTAATTGTACCTTTAGTCTTCCTTACTTTCGTCTCTTTTTCTTCTGTTTTAATCGGTACTACTTTGATGTCTGTTAGTTTTGTCTTTTCTGATTTTAGTTTTGATTTCTTCGATAACTTTGAATGTTCCTGAGGTATTTCGTTATCATTGGAATCTTTGAGGATATTCTTCTTTGTTACTTTTGATGCCTTTGTTGTCTTTGGACTGTCTTCACTGTAGGAGACAACTTTTCTCTGTCGTTTACTTAGCGACCTCCTTGATAAAGCCATACCATCGTCCCGACTGCAATTCTCATCCTCGTCAACTTCCTTCTGTAATAATGAGTAAAGATAAAGACATGTATTCTATTGTCTAACTTATTGTTCACTATCATTGTTAGCGGAATACTTCAGATAAACACCAGATAATAACTACCAAGACTATGTAGTATAAAACTGCCATCGATACCTGTATGTATACAGGGACACCCGTTATATATAACCTGTATATAAGGGAACCCGTTATATATAACCTGTATATAATCGACACCCGTTATATATAACCTGTATATAAGGGACACCCGTTATATATAACCTGTATATAAGGGACAACCGTTATATATACTCATGTATATAAGGGACATCCGTTATATATAACCTGTATATAAGGGACACCCGTTATATATACTCATGTATATAAGGGACATCCGTAATATACAACCTGTATATAAGGGACATCCGTTATATATAACCTGTTTATAAGGGACACCCGTTATATATAACCTGTATATAAGGGACACCCGTTATATATCACCTGTATATAAGGGACACCCGTTATATATAACCTGTATATAAGGGACACCCGTTATATATCTATCTTGTATATAAGGGACACCCGTCATATATAACCTGTATATAAGGGACATCCGTTATATATAACCTGTATATAAGGGACACCCGTTATATATAACATGTATATAAGGGACATCCGTTATATATAACCTGTATATAAGTGACACCCGTTATATATAACCTGTATATAAGGGACATCCGTTATATATAACCTGTATATAAGGGACATCCGTTATATAACCCGTATATAAGGGACATCCGTTATACATAACCTGTATATAAGGGACACCCGTTATATATAACATGTATATAAGGGACACCGTTATATATTACCTGTATATAAGGGACATCCGTTATATATACTCATGTATATAAGGGACATCCGTTATATATAACCTGTATATAAGGGACACCCGTTATATATACTCATGTATATAAGGGACACCCGTAATATACAACCTGTATATAAGGGACACCCGTTATATACAACCTGTATATAAGGGACACCCGTAATATGCAACCTGTATATAAGGGACACCCGTTATATACAACCTGTATATAAGGGACACCCGTTATATATAACCTGTATATAAGGGACACCCGTTATATATAACCTGTATATAAGGGACACCCGTTATATATGCTCATGTATATAAGGGACACCCGTAATATACAACCTGTATATAAGGGACACCCGTTATATATAACCTGTATATAAGGGACACCCGTAATATACAACCTGTATATAAGGGACACCCGTTATATATAACCTGTATATAAGGGACACCCGTTATATATAACCTGTATATAAGGGACAACCGTTATATATACTCATGTATATAAGGGACACCCGTTATATATAACCTGTATATAAGGGACATCCGTTATATATAACCTGTATATAAGGGACATCCGTTATATAACCCGTATATAAGGGACATCCGTTATACATAACCTGTATATAAGGGACACCCGTTATATATAACATGTATATAAGGGACACCGTTATATATTACCTGTATATAAGGGACATCCGTTATATATACTCATGTATATAAGGGACATCCGTTATATATAACCTGTATATAAGGGACACCCGTTATATATACTCATGTATATAAGGGACACCCGTAATATACAACCTGTATATAAGGGACACCCGTTATATACAACCTGTATATAAGGGACACCCGTAATATGCAACCTGTATATAAGGGACACCCGTTATATATAACCTGTATATAAGGGACACCCGTTATATATAACCTGTATATAAGGGACACCCGTTATATATGCTCATGTATATAAGGGACACCCGTAATATACAACCTGTATATAAAGGACACCCGTTATATATAACCTGTATATAAGGGACACCCGTAATATACAACCGGTATATATGGGACACCCGTTATATATTACCTGTATATAAGGGACATCCGTTATATATACTCATGTATATAAGGGACATCCGTTATATATAACCTGTATATAAGGGACACCCGTTATATATACTCATGTATATAAGGGACACCCGTAATATACAACCTGTATATAAGGGACACCCGTTATATACAACCTGTATATAAGGGACACCCGTAATATGCAACCTGTATATAAGGGACACCCGTTATATACAACCTGTATATAAGGGACACCCGTTATATATAACCTGTATATAAGGGACACCCGTTATATATAACCTGTATATAAGGGACACCCGTTATATATGCTCATGTATATAAGGGACACCCGTAATATACAACCTGTATATAAGGGACACCCGTTATATATAACCTGTATATAAGGGACACCCGTAATATACAACCTGTATATAAGGGACACCCGTTATATATAACCTGTATATAAGGGACACCCGTTATATATAACCTGTATATAAGGGACAACCGTTATATATACTCATGTATATAAGGGACACCCGTTATATATAACCTGTATATAAGGGACATCCGTTATATATAACCTGTATATAAGGGACATCCGTTATATAACCCGTATATAAGGGACATCCGTTATACATAACCTGTATATAAGGGACACCCGTTATATATAACATGTATATAAGGGACACCGTTATATATTACCTGTATATAAGGGACATCCGTTATATATACTCATGTATATAAGGGACATCCGTTATATATAACCTGTATATAAGGGACACCCGTTATATATACTCATGTATATAAGGGACACCCGTAATATACAACCTGTATATAAGGGACACCCGTTATATACAACCTGTATATAAGGGACACCCGTAATATGCAACCTGTATATAAGGGACACCCGTTATATACAACCTGTATATAAGGGACACCCGTTATATATAACCTGTATATAAGGGACACCCGTTATATATAACCTGTATATAAGGGACACCCGTTATATATGCTCATGTATATAAGGGACACCCGTAATATACAACCTGTATATAAGGGACACCCGTTATATATAACCTGTATATAAGGGACACCCGTAATATACAACCGGTATATATGGGACACCCGTTATATATAACCTGTATATAAGGGACACCCGTTATATATAACCTGTATATAAGGGACAACCGTTATATATACTCATGTATATAAGGGACATCCGTTATATATAACCTGTATATAAGGGACACCCGTTATATATACTCATGTATATAAGGGACATCCGTAATATACAACCTGTATATAAGGGACATCCGTTATATACAACCTGTATATAAGGGACACCCGTAATATACAACCTGTATATAAGGGACACTCGTTATATATAACCTGTATATAAGGGACACCCGTTATATATAACCTGTATATAAGGGACATCCGTTATATATACTCATGTATATAAGGGACATCCGTTATATATAACCTGTATATAAGTGACACCCGTTATATATAACCTGTTTATAAGGGACACCCGTTATATATAACCTGTATATAAGGGACACCCGTTATATATAACCTGTTTATAAGGGACACCCGTTATATATAACCTGTATATAAGGGACACCCGTTATATATAACCTGTATATAAGGGACACCCGTTATATATAACCTGTATATAAGGGACACCTTGATATATTACCTATATATAAGGGACACGCGTTATATAATCTGTATATAAGGGACACCCGTTATATATAACCTGTATATAAAGGACACCCGTTATATAGAACATGTATATAAGGGACACCCGTTATATATAACCTGTATATAAGGGACATCCGTTATATATAACCTGTATATAAGGGGCATCCGTTATATATAACCTGTATATAAGGGACACCGTTATATATTACCTATATATAAGGGACACGCGTTATATAACCTGTATATAAGGGACACCCGTTATATAGAACATGTATATAAGGGACACCCGTTATATATAACCTGTATATAAGGGACACCCGTTATATATAACCTGTATATATGGGACATCCGTTATATATCACCTGTATATAAGGGACACCCGTTATATATTACCTATATATATAAGGGACACACGTTATATAACCTGTTTATATGGGACACGTGTTACATATACAGCCTGTATGTAAAGGACATTGTATATCTACAGCTACTTTATATACATCTGGAAATAGAGAACTCCTTGGAAGTCCCTTTTTAGAAGCGAATTACATTGCAAACAAAATTTACGTCCTCGTGAAGGCTGTGATCACTTGTTTGAAATGACGACAGATTAAACTACAGACGTAATGTTAGGTTTACTTGTACCTTCTTAGACCGTCTCTTGCCAGGCATGTTGTTGGAGAGGTTTGTTGACTCGTAAAGTAAGGCCTCCACAACAGTTCTTTGGATCAGAAGGCAAGCAATACTGCACAGATAGGTTCCCATTAACGCACGTGTCTCCTCTACCGTGTCTGAGAGACTTGTCCGGGGACTGAGATAGACTCACCTGAACGCCTCACACGCGCGTGTAGGTACGCTGTACAGGAACGCCGATACCTAGTTTATATACGGGTACGTCTGGTAAGTTTGACCATGGCTATACACCAAAGAATACGTGCAACCGTCACCAAGCTGAGGTCACGTGATAGATAATAACAATGATACTATACGATGATTAATACATATTTGTGATAATTACTAAGAACACTAAACTGCCTGATACACTCTTTAATTTATAATCAATTAACTTTGATTCTCTAAACATCTATAAATGATAAATATGTTGATTATCCCTTGCACTTAGTCTCGACTAGGATGAGCAAAGTGGTATTCTGGAATATATTTCTTTCTCAAGCGTATTACAGATTCATGTTCACATTTGAATATGTAATATATTCATCACCAATATCTGATTTATACACCTACAAATTCTCTCGTGACGAGGTATACCAAGCCATATTCCTGACTCTACTGGAAGTTTAATATAAGAGGATTAAAATTTACAGATATTTTTCCTGCCCTTTTCTTTAAGCTCTATGCCAAATTGTGTCTTAAATAAAGAATATGGTTGTCCTGTTGAAGAATTACCAATATCATGAAACCATTTATGTATAAACTGATTCTTCAATCTACTTTTAACTAGACTCTTTATTTCATCTCTTGAAAAAGAACATAATGATTGGTAAATCCAGACATAGTTTAAGCCATATTGAGATAAAATATCTTTAACGTATGACAGCCATTTACACGACGTTGAGCCTGTTTCCTGTAAAGTATATATTAGTGTATACATGTTACTTGATAGTTTATTTGAGATTTTTAAGTAATGTCAAAACGTGATCACTTAATGTCAGTGTTTTAACAAAATTGCAAATGACTTGTAATTAAATGTTTGTATTTTCAAACCCCAATATTTAATATGCGTTGAACAAAACTGGAATGCAAATTAATAGAATCGAATAATTTCAATTGGAGGTCAACATGTGACATTTGGAAGTTATATGTTCCAAAGTTTCTTTTGAATAGCTAAAACTGACTTATGCTCTTAGCTTGCTTAGCTACATTTCAGATTACATTAAAAAACTACCATTAAAGTTAAAGAATATACTTAGATATATATATCTTTCAAGTATGTCTAATTCTATAAAACACAATATAAAATGGTAAATTTGTACACCTTTCCGTTAGGAGATTAAATTCTAGTTTCCATGTATAACAATATTGGTCAAATTAATTTAATAATTGATATAAATCACCTGGTGTCTCTGATAACAAAACTGTGTTCAACAGGATAAGTTTATAAATCATTGGGGTAAATTGAAAACAGAAAGGTGACACCCCACCCCAGTCCTAATCTGACTGTTCACATCCATTTTAACACATGATTTGGTATATTCATATAACTTTAAAATGACATTGAAAATTTAAGTCTTTGGTGAGCATTGAGTTTTATGCTGGGGGCTATTTAAGCCTCGTCGCCCCTCCCGTTATACTGGTGGAACAAACCAAACCAATGTGGGGGGTGTGGCGTTGTGGGCGAGCCCATGTACGCCAGTCGCTCTACGGTGGTATAGAAATATCCCACGTTATAGTTTTTTTGTCGTGGGAGGGCGACCGAAGGGAGCCAAGAGGCTTACTATATACTGATGTTAAAACTTTATCTTTATATATTTATAAGTTATCTTTGCAAAAAATATCGATAGTTGTATATATTTGTTCAAGAGTGAAGTTATTGTCGTATGTTATTGTTCAAATAAGGGGCGATATATAATGTGTCTGTTATGTACCCCGGGTCTAAGGCCACCAGTTACTCCCAACAGTCGAGGACGTCACTGCTTCCGTAAGGTACAGTACCTTGCCCTTTTGCCGGGCTTTGCTGGAGGTACAGATGGTCCGGGGCGTCCCTATAGTGTATGCGGGTTTTTATTTTATTTTTTTATCTTATACTAGTGAATGCGTATCAAAGATATATAATATGAGAAAATGCAGACAAAAAACGGCAGTAGAAGTTTAATAAAAAATCAATGGATTTAACATGAAAAGGAGGAGGAATAATCATTAGCTGTCTAATACTTATAAAAAGTAATTTATTGTTACGTGAGGGCTAATGTACCCAGCTTATTTAAATAATTACGTAATAGCTACGTATAAAATGTATCAGTTAAAAAAAATAAACTAATTCCTCTGCCACAGGAATAGTTGTCTGGTATCATTTTGATGAAACAAAATAATAAAGATATTATAGTTGCCAGGCGGACTGTGTCCTTTAGTGTCCTGGCCAAAAAAGTGGGATAAAAAAAAACAAAAAAAAAACGATGATGCTGATAAGATTAATGTAAATGAAGATGAAGTAGAATTGAAAAAGTTTGGTTTAAGATATTACCAGCTATTTTGTGGAGATGATAGAAAAGAAAACACAAGTTATTACTTAACTATTTCCTCTGCCACAGGATTAGTTATCTCCATGTATAGTTTTAACTTTAATCTTATAAAAGTATCCCTATACTAAAAGGTACAAGGGGTATAGATTGCCAGGCGGGCTTGACCCATTTAGTGTCCTGACCGGTATTTCTTGCGAGTCGTCTCCCCTGGTCCACTACAGGTTTAGTGGGGGGTTGACTCGTTTCACAATATATAAATAAGAATTAATGTGTGGAGCACTTATTATAGAATTTTTTTTGGGTTTTTTCATAAAAAAAGTACAGCTGGATATCAAGGGTTGTTAGTTGTTATAAGTGGTACAGACCTGTCGCCCCTCCCTTTATACTGGTGGTACAGACCTGTCACCCTCCCTTTATACTGGTGGTACATAGACCTGTAGCCCCTCCCTTTATACTGGTGGTACAGACCTGTCACCCTCCCTTTATACTGGTGGTACAGAGACCTGTAGCCCCTCCCTTTATACTGGTGGTACAGAGACCTGTCAGCCCTCCCTTTATACTGGTGGTACAGATCTGTCACCCCTCCCTTTATACTGGTGGTACAGACCTGTCGCCCCTTCCTTTATACTGGTGGTACAGAGACCTGTCGCCCCTCCCTTTATACTGGTGGTACAGACCTGTCAGCCCTCCCTTTATACTGCTGGTACAGACCTGTCGCCCCTCCCTTTATAATGGTGGTACAGAGACCTGTCACCCCTCCCTTTATACTGGTTATACAGACCTGTCAGCCCTCCCTTTATACTGGTGGTACAGACCTGACACCTCTCCCTTTATACTGGTGGTACAGACCTGACACCCCTTCCTTTATACTGGTGGTACAGACCTGTCACCCCTCCCTTTATACTTGTGGTACAGACCTGACACCCCTCCCTTTATACTGGTGGTACAGACCTGTCACCCCTCCCTTTATACTGGTAGTACAGATCTGTCACCCTCCCTTTATACTGGTGGTGCAGACCTGTCACTCTCCCTTTATACTGGTGGTACAGAGACCTGTCGCCCCTCCCTCCCTTTATAACTGGTGGTACAGACCTGTCCACCCTCCCTTTTTATACTGGTTGGTACCAAGGACCTGGTCAGCCCTCCCTTTATAATGGTGGTACAGACCTGTCACATCCCTCCTTAATACTGGTGGTACAGACCTGTCACCCCTTCCCTTATTACTGGTGGTACAGACCTGTCACCCTCCCTTTATAATGGTGGTACAGAGACCCTGTCAGCCCTCCACTTTATAATGGTGGGTAGCAGACCTGTCAGCCCTCCCTTTATAATGGTGGTACAGAGACCGGCCACCCCTCCCTTTATACTGGTGGACAGACCCGACACCTCTCCCCCTTTATACTGCTGATACAGACCTGTCAGCCCCCTCCCTTTATACTGGTTGGTACAGAACCTGTCAGCCCTCCCTTTATAAGATGGTAAAGACCTGTCACCCTCCCTTTATACTGGTGGTACAGACCTGTCACTCCTCCCTTTATACTGTGGAACAGATTCTGTCCCCCTCCCTTTATATGTGGTACAGAGACCTGTCACCTTTATAATGGTGGTACAGACTGTCAGCCCTCCCTTTATAATGGTGTACAGACCTGTCACCCTCCCTTTATAATGGTGGTACAGACCTGTCAGCCCTCCCTTTATAATGGTGGTACAGACCTGTCCACCCTCCCTTTATACTGGTGGTACAGACCTGTCACCCCTTCTTATACTGGTGGTACAGACCTGTCACCCTCCTTTATAATGGTGGTACAGAGACCTGTCAGCCCTCCCTTATAATGGTGGTACAGACCTGTCAGCCCTCCCTTTATAATGGTGGTACAGCCCTGTCCCCCCTTTTATACGGTGATACGACCTTCAGCCCTCCCTTTATATGGTATAAAAACCGCACCCTCCCTTTAAGGGGTGGTACAGACCCCACACCTCCCTTTTACTGGGATACAGCCCCCCTGTCAGCCCCCCTTTTATCTGGTGGTACAGCCCTACACCCCTCTTTTCGGGTGGTACAAAAACCTGCACCCTCCCTTTATAATGGTGGTACAGACCTGTCACCCCCCTTTTTAAGGTGGTACAACCTGTCACCCCCTTTAATGGTGGTACAGACCTTCCCCCTCCTTTAAAATGGTGGACGAGACCTTCCCCCCCTCCTTTTAAAGGGTGGTCAGACCTGTCAGCCCTCCCTTTTAAAATTGGGGGAAAACCCGTCCCCCTCCCTTTATACGGGGTACAGACCTGTCGCCCCCCCTTTTTAAAAGGGTGGTCGACCTGAACCCCCCCTTTAACTGGTGGTACAGACCTGTCACCCTCCCTTTATAATGGTGGTACAGAGACCTGTCATCCTCCCTTTATACTGGTGGTACAGATCTGTCACCCTCCCTTTATTCTGGTGGTACAGACCTGTCACCCCTCCCTTTATACTGGTGGTACAGACCTGTCACCCGCCCTGTATAATGGTGGTACAGAGACCTGTCACCCTCCCTTTATACTGGTGGTACAGACCTGTCACCCTCCCTTAATAATGGTGGTACAGACCTGACACCCTTGCCTTTATACTGGTGATACAGATCTGTCACCCCTCCCTTTATACTGGTGGTACAGACCCGTCACCCCTCCCTGTATACTGGTGGTACAGAGACCTGTCACCCCTCCCTTTATACTGGTGATACAGACCTGTCACCCCTCCCTTTATACTGGTGGTACAGACCTGTCACCCTCCCTGTATAATGGTGGTACAGACCTGTCACCCCTCCCTTTATACTGGTGGTACAGAGACCTGTCACCCTCCCTTTATACTGGTGGTACAGAGACCTGTCACCCCTCCCTTTATACTGGTGTTACAGACCTGTCACCCTCCCTGTATACTGGTGGTACAGACCTGTCACCCTCCCTTTATACTGGTGATACAGAGACCTGTCCACCCCTCCCTGTATAATGGTGGTACAGAGACCGGGCACCCCTCCCTTTATACTGGTGGTACAGACCCGACACCTCTCCCTTTATACTGCTGATACAGACCTGTCAGCCCTCCCTTTATACTGGTGGTACAGACCTGTCCGCCCTCCCTTTATAATGATGGTACAGACCTGTCACTCCTCCCTTTATACTGGTGGAACAGACCTGTCACCCTCCCTTTATACTGGTGGAACAGAGACCTGTCACCTCCCTTTATAATGGTGGTACAGACCTGTCAGCCCTCCCTTTATAATGGTGGTACAGACCTGTCACCCTCCCTTTATAATGGTGGTACAAGACCTGTCAGCCCTCCCTTTATAATGGTGGTACAGACCTGTCACCCTCCCTTTATACTGGTGGTACAGACCTGTCACCCCTTCCTTTATACTGGTGGTACAGACCTGTCACCCCTCCCTTTATAATGGTGGTACAGACCTGTCAGCCCTCCCTTTATACTGGTGGTACAGACCTGTCACCCCTCCCTTTATACTGGTGGTACAGAGACCTGTCACCCCTCCCTTTATACTGGTGGCACAGACCTGTCACCCTCCCTTTATACTGGTGGTACAGACCTGTCACCCTCCCTTTATACTGGTGGTACAGACCTGGCACCCTCCCTTTATAATGGTGGTACAGAGACCTGTCACCCTCCCTTTATACTGGTGGTACAGACCTGTCACCCCTCCCTTTATACTGGTGATACAAGACCTGTACACCCTCCCTTTATAATGGTGGTACAGAGACCTGTCACCCTCCCTTTATACTGGTGGTACAGAGACCTGTCACCCTGCCTTTATACTGGTTGGTACAGACCTGTCACCCTCCCTTTATAATGGTGGTACAGATACTGTCACCCCTCCCTTTATACTGGTGGTACAGACCTGTCACCCTCCCTTATACTGGTGGTACAGACCTGTCACCCCTCCCTTTATACTGGTGGTACAGACCTGTCACCCTCCCTTTATACTGGTGGTACAGACCTGTCACCCTCCCTTTATACTGGTGATACAGACCTGTCACCCTCCCTTTATACTGGTGGTACAGACCTGTCACCCTCCCTTTATACTGGTGGTACAGACCTGTCACCCTCCCTTTATACTGGTGGTACAGACCTGTCACCCTCCCTTTATAATGGTGGTACAGAGACCTGTCACCCCTGCCCTTTATACTGGTGGTACAGAGACTGTCACCCCTTCCCTTTATACTGGTGATACAGAGACCTGACACCCCTCCCTTTATACTGGTGGTACAGAGACCTGTCACCCTCCCTTTATACTGGTGGTACAGACCTGTCACCCTCCCTTTATACTGGTGGTACAGACCTGTCACCCTCCCTTTATACTGGTGGTACAGATCTGTCACCCCTCCCTTTATACTGGTGGTACAGAGACCTGTCACCCCTCCCTTTATACTGGTGGCACAGACCTGTCACCCCTCCCTTTATACTGGTGGTACAGACCTGTCACCCCTCCCTTTATACTGGTGGTACAGACCTGTCACCCTCCCTTTATACTGGTGGTACAGACCTGTCACCCCCCCCTTTTACTGGTGTAAGACCTGTCGCCCCCTTTTTTAACTGGTGGTACAGACCTGTCCCCCTCCCGTATAATGGGGTGAAAAGTACAAGCCTGTCCCCCCCCCCCTTCTACGGGGGTACAGCCCTGCACCCCCCCTTTTAAATGGGGGAAGACCGTCCCCCCTTTTATGGGGGACAGGACCTGTCACCCCCCTTTATCTGGTGGACGACCTGTCACCCCTCCCTTTTACGGGTGGACAGACCTGTCCCCCCCCCTTTTTACGGGTGGTAAGACCTATCACCCTCCTTATATGGTGGTACAGCCGTCCCCCTCCCTTATTGGTGGCAACCTGTCACCCCCCCTTTTTTTGGGGGACAACCTGTCCCCCCCCTTTACGGGTTTGGTACGACCTGCACCCGCCCTGTTAATGGTGGACGAGACTGCCCCTCCTTAAAAAATGGGGTACAGCCCTTCACCCCCCAATAAGGGGTACAGACCTGACACCTTGCCTTTCGGGGAAAAAATCGTACCCCCCTTTAATGGGGGAAAGCCCGTCACCCTCCCGTTTGGTGGTACAGAGAGTCACCCCCCCCTTTTACTGGTGATACAGACCTGCACCCCCCCCTTTAACGGGGTGGTACAGACTTCACCCCCCCTTTTAAAAGGGGGTACGACCTGTCACCCCCCCCTTTTATTACTGGTGGTACAGAGACGTACCCCCTTTTATCTGGTGGTCAGAGCCTTCCCCCCTCCCTTTATAGGGTGTTACAGCCCGGAACCCCCGTTATGGGGGTTACAGCCCTGTCACCCCTCCCTTTTATGGTGATCAGCCCCTTCACCCCCTGTATAATGGTGGTAAGAGACCGGCCCACCCCCCCTTTATAGGGTGGTACAGACCCGCAACCTCCCTTTTATGCTGAAAAGATGCAGCCCCCCCTTTATATGGTGGTACGCCCCTGAGCCCCCCCTTTTAAAGTGGTCAGACCTGTCACCCCCCCTTTATCGGGTGGTACAGCCCTGTCACTCCTCCCTTTATACTGGTGGAACAGATCTGTCACCCTCCCTTTATAATGGTGGTACAGAGACCTGTCACCTTTATAATGGTGGTACAGACCTGTCAGCCCTCCCTTTATAATGGTGGTACAGACCTGTCACCCTCCCTTTATAATGGTGGTACAGACCTGTCAGCCCTCCCTTTATAATGGTGGTACAGACCTGTCACCCTCCCTTTATACTGGTGGTACAGACCTGTCACCCCTTCCTTTATACTGGTGGTACAGACCTGTCACCCTCCCTTTATAATGGTGGTACAGAGACCTGTCAGCCCTCCCTTTATAATGGTGGTACAGACCTGTCAGCCCTCCCTTTATAATGGTGGTACAGACCTGTCACCCCTCCCTTTATACTGGTGATACAGACCTGTCAGCCCTCCCTTTATACTGGTGATACAGACCTGTCACCCTCCCTTTATACTGGTGGTACAGACCCCGACACCTCTCCCTTTATACTGGCGATACAGACCTGTCAGCCCTCCCTTTATACTGGTGGTACAGACCTGACACCCCTCTCTTTATACTGGTGGTACAGACCTGTCACCCTCCCTTTATAATGGTGGTACAGACCTGTCACCCTCCCTTTATACTGGTGGTACAGACCTGTCACCCTCCCTTTATACTGGTGGTACAGACCTGTCACCCTCCCTTTATAATGGTGGTACAGAGACCTGTCACCCCTCCCTTTATAATGGTGGTACAGACCTGTCAGCCCTCCCTTTAAAATGGTGGTACAGACCTGTCACCCTCCCTTTATACTGGTGGTACAGACCTGTCGCCCTCCCTTTATACTGGTGGTACAGACCTGACACCCCTCCCTTTATACTGGTGGTACAGACCTGTCACCCTCCCTTTATAATGGTGGTACAGAGACCTGTCATCCTCCCTTTATACTGGTGGTACAGATCTGTCACCCTCCCTTTATTCTGGTGGTACAGACCTGTCACCCGCCCTGTATAATGGTGGTACAGAGACCTGTCACCCTCCCTTTATACTGGTGGTACAGACCTGTCACCCTCCCTTAATAATGGTGGTACAGACCTGACACCCTTGCCTTTATACTGGTGATACAGATCTGTCACCCCTCCCTTTATACTGGTGGTACAGACCCGTCACCCCTCCCTGTATACTGGTGGTACAGAGACCTGTCACCCCTCCCTTTATACTGGTGATACAGACCTGTCACCCCTCCCTTTATACTGGTGGTACAGACCTGTCACCCTCCCTGTATAATGGTGGTACAGACCTGTCACCCCTCCCTTTATACTGGTGGTACAGAGACCTGTCACCCTCCCTTTATACTGGTGGTACAGAGACCTGTCACCCCTCCCTTTATACTGGTGTTACAGACCTGTCACCCTCCCTGTATACTGGTGGTACAGACCTGTCACCCCTCCCTTTATACTGGTGATACAGACCTGTCACCCTCCCTGTATAATGGTGGTACAGAGACCGGCCACCCCTCCCTTTATACTGGTGGTACAGACCCGACACCTCTCCCTTTATACTGGTGATACAGACCTGTCAGCCCTCCCTTTATACTGGTGGTACAGACCTGTCAGCCCTCCCTTTATAAAGATGGTACAGACCTGTCACCCTCCCTTTATACTGGTGGTACAGACCTGTCACTCCTCCCTTTATACTGGTGGTACAGATCTGTCACCCTCCCTTTATAATGGTGGTACAGAGACCTGTCACCTTTATAATGGTGGTACAGACCTGTCAGCCCTCCCTTTATAATGGTGGTACAGACCTGTCACCCTCCCTTTATAATGGTGGTACAGACCTGTCGCCCTCCCTTTATACTGGTGGTACAGACCTGACACCCCTCCCTTTATACTGGTGGTACAGACCTGTCACCCCTCCCTTTATACTGGTGGTACATACTTGTCATCCTCCCTTTATACTGGTGGTACAGATCTGTCACCCTCCCTTTATACTGGTGGTACAGACCTGTCACCCTCCCTTTATACTGGTGATACATAGACCTGTCACCCCTCCCTTTATACTGGTTGTGCAGACCTGTCACCCTCCCTTGATACTGGTGGTACAGACCTGTCACCCTCCCTTTATACTGGTTGTACAGACCTGGCACCCTCCCTTTATAATGGTGGTACAGAGACCTGTCACCCTCCCTTTATACTGGTGGTACAGAGACCTGTCACCCCTCCCTTTATACTGGTGATACAGAGACTTGACACCCCTCCCTTTATACTGGTGGTACAGAGACCTGTCACCCTCCCTTTATACTGGTGGTACAGACCTGTCACCCTCCCTTTATACTGGTGGTACAGACCTGTCTACCCTCCCTTTATAATGGTGGTACAGATCTGTCACCCCTCCCTTTATACTGGTGGTACAGACCTGTCACCCCTCCCTTTATACTGGTGGTACATACTTGTCATCCTCCCTTTATACTGGTGGTACAGATCTGTCACCCTCCCTTTATACTGGTGGTACAGACCTGTCACCCTCCCTTTATACTGGTGATACATAGACCTGTCACCCCTCCCTTTATACTGGTTGTGCAGACCTGTCACCCTCCCTTGATACTGGTGGTACAGACCTGTCACCCTCCCTTTATACTGGTTGTACAGACCTGGCACCCTCCCTTTATAATGGTGGTACAGAGACCTGTCACCCTGCCTTTATACTGGTGGTACAGAGACCTGTCACCCCTTCCTTTATACTGGTGGTACAGACCTGTCACCCTCCCTTTATACTGGGTGGTACAGACCTGTCACCCTCCCTTATACTGGTGGTACAGACCTGTCCACCCTCCCTTTATAATGGTGGTACGAGACCTGTCACCCCTCCCTTTAGACTGGTGGTACAGACCTGTCACCCCTCCCTTTATACATGGTGGTACAGACCTGTCACCCTCCCTTTATAATGGTGGTACAGGACCTGTCACCCTCCCTTTATAATGGTGGTACAGGACCTGTCACCCCTCCCTTTATACTGGTGGTACAGACCTGTCACCCTCCCTTTAATATGGTGGTACAGACCTGTCACCCTCCCTTTATACTGGTGGTACAGACCTGATCACCCCTCCCTTTATACTGGTGGTACAGACCTGTCACCCTCCCTTTATAATGGTGGTACAGAGACCTGTCACCCTCCTTTATACTGGTGGTACGACATGTCACCCTCCCTTATTAATGGTGGTACAGACCTGTCAACCCTGCCTTTACCTTGGTGGTACAGACCTGTCACCCTCCCTTTAACTAGTGGTAAGACTGTCACCCTCCCTTTATTGGTGGTACAACTGTCACCCCCCCCTTTATATGGGGACGACTATCACCCCCCCTTTACTGGTGGTCAGACCTGTCCCCCTCCTTATACGGGTTGGTAAGACCTTTCACCCCCCCTTTTATACTGGTGGTACAGACCTGTCACCCTCCCGTAAAATGGTGGTTCCCCCCCCAAAGGGGGCCCCCAACCCCCCCTTATACGGTGGTACGCCCGCCCCCTCCCTTTATTGGGGGTCAGCCCCGCACCCTCCCTTTATAGGTGGTACAGACCTTCACCCTCCTTTATCTGGTGGTACAGTTTTTTTTTCGTCACCCCCCCTTTAACGGTGGTACAACCTGTCCCCTCCTTTAATGGGGGTAAGACCTGGCCCCCTTTAACTGGTGGTACAAAAACCGTCAGCCCTCCCTTTTTGGTGGACCAACCTTCAGCCCCCTTTAACGGCCTATGGTAACCTAGCAACTGCACCATGTAGGTTTCGAAGTCGTAACACAGAGATGGAGGGCTATTAGTGTTAAAGTGTCGGGACACCTTAACCACTCTGCCACCGCGGCCCCCTGTAGTAACCCTGACACATGGGTATTGGTGAGGATCTGTAGTAACCCTGACACATGGGTATTGGTGAGGATCTGTAGTAACCCTGACACATGGGTATCAGTGAGGATCTGTAGTAACCCTGACACATGGGTATTGGTGAGGGTGTGTAGTAACCCTGACACATGGGTATTGGTGGCGATCTGTAGTAACCCTGACACATGAGTATTGGTGAGGATCTGTAGTAACCCTGACACATGGGTATTGGTGGGGATCTGTAGTAACCCTGACACATGGGTATTGGTGAGGGTGTGTAGTAACCCTGACACATGGGTATTGGTGGGGATCTGTAGTAACCCTGACACATGGGTATTGGTGAGGATCTGTAGTAACCCTGACACATGGGTATTGGTGAGGATCTGTAGTAACCCTGACACATGGGTATTGGTGAGGATCTGTAGTAACCCTGACACATGGGTATTGGTGGCGATCTGTAGTAACCCTGACACATGAGTATTGGTGAGGATCTGTAGTAACCCTGACACATGAGTATTGGTGAGGATCTGTAGTAACCCTGATATATAGATATTGGTGGGGATCTGTAGTAACCCTGACACATGGGTATTGGTGGGGATCTGTAGTAACCCTGACACATGGGTATTGGTGGGGATCTGTAGTAGCCCTGAAACATGGGTATCAGTGAGGATCTGTAGTAACCCTGATATATGGGTATTGGTGGGGATCTGTAGTAACCCTGACACATGGGTATTGGTGAGGATCTGTAGTAACCCTGACACATGGGTATTGGTGAGGATCTGTAGTAACCCTGATATATGGGTATTGGTGGGGATCTGTAGTAACCCTGACACATGGGTATTGGTGAGAATCTGTAGTAACCCTGACACATGGGAATTGATGAGGATATGTAGTAACCCTGACACATGGGTATTGGTGAGGATCTGTAGTAACCCTGACACATGGGTATTGGTGAGGATCTGTAGTAACCCTGACACATGGGTATTGGTGAGGATCTGTAGTAACCCTGACACATGGGTATTGGTGAGGATCTGTAGTAACCCTGACACATGGGTATCGGTGAGGATCTGTAGTAACCCTGACACATGGGTATTGGTGAGGATCTGTAGTAACCCTGACACATGGGTATTGGTGAGGGTGTGTAGTAACCCTGACACATGGGTATTGGTGGGGATCTGTAGTAACCTTGACACATGGGTATTGGTGAGGATCTGTAGTAACCCTGACACATGGGTATTGGTGAGGATCTGTAGTAACCCTGACACATGGGTATTGGTGGGTATCTGTAGTAACCCTGACACATGGGTATTGGTGAGGATCTGTAGTAACCCTGATACATGGGTATTGGTGAGGGTGTGTAGTAACCCTGACACATGGGTATTGGTGGGGATCTGTAGTAACCCTGACACATGGGTATTGGTGAGGGTGTGTAGTAACCCTGACACATGGGTATTGGTGGGGATCTGTAGTAACCCTGACACATGGGTATTGGTGAGGATCTGTAGTAACCCCGACACATGGGTATCAGTGAGGATCTGTAGTAACCCCGATACATGGGTATTGGTGGGGATCTGTAGTAACCCTGACACATGGGTATCATTGAGGATCTGTAGTAACCCTGACACATGGGTATTGGTGGGGATCTGTAGTAACCCTGATATATGGGTATTGGTGGGGATCTGTAGTAACCCTGACACATGGGTATTGGTGGGGATCTGTAGTAACCCTGACACATGGGTATTGGTGAGGATCTGTAGTAACCCTGACACATGGGTATTGGTGAGGGTGTGTAGTAACCCTGACACATGGGTATTGGTGGGGATCTGTAGTAACCCTGATACATGGGTATTAGTGGGGATCTGTAGTAACCCTGACACATGGGTATCGGTGAGGATCTGTAGTAACCCTGATACATGGGTATCAGTGAGGATCTGTAGTAACCCTGACACATGGGTATTGGTGAGGGTGTGTAGTAACCCTGACACATGGGTATCGGTGAGGATCTGTAGTAACCCTGACACATGGGTATTAGTGGGGATCTGTAGTAACCCTGACACATGGGTATTGGTGAGGGTGTGTAGTAACCCTGACACATGGGTATTGGTGAGGATCTGTAGTAACCCTGACACATGGGTATTGGTGAGGCTGTGTAGTAACCCTGACACATGGGTATCGGTGGGGATCTGTAGTAACCCTGATACATGGGTATTGGTGAGGGTGTGTAGTAACCCTGACACATGGGTATTGGTGAGGATCTGTAGTAACCCTGACACATGGGTATTGGTGAGGGTGTGTAGTAACCCTGACACATGGGTATCGGTGGGGATCTGTAGTAACCCTGATACATGGGTATTGGTGAGGGTGTGTAGTAACCCTGACACATGGGTATTGGTGAGGATCTGTAGTAACCCTGACACATGGGTATTGGTGAGGGTGTGTAGTAACCCTGACACATGGGTATTGGTGAGGGTGTGTAGTAACCCTGACACATGGGTATTGGTGGGGATCTGTAGTAACCCTGACACATGGGTATTGGTGGGGATCTGTAGTAACCCTGACACATGGGTATTGGTGGGATCTGTAGTAACCCTGACACATGGGTATTGGTGAGGATCTGTAGTAACCCTGACACATGGGTATTGGTGAGGGTGTGTAGTAACCCTGATACATGGGTATTGGTGAGGGTGTGTAGTAACCCTGATACATGGGTATTGGTGAGGATCTGTAGTAACCCTGACACATGGGTATTGGTGAGGATCTGTAGTAACCCTGACACATGGGTATTGGTGAGGATCTGTAGTAACCCTGACACATGGGTATTGGTGGGGATCTGTAGTAACCCTGATACATGGGTATTGGTGAGGGTGTGTAGTAACCCTGACACATGGGTATTGGTGAGGGTGTGTAGTAACCCTGACACATGGGTATTGGTGGGGATCTGTAGTAACCTGACACATGGGTATTGGTGGGGATATGTAGTAACCCTGACACATGGGTATTGGTGAGGATCTGTAGTAACCCTGACACATGGGTATTGGTGGGGATCTGTAGTAACCCTGACACATGGGTATTGGTGGGGATCTGTAGTAACCCTGACACATGGGTATTGGTGGGGATATGTAGTAACCCTGACACATGGGTATTGGTGAGGGTGTGTAGTAACCCTGATACATGGGTATTGGTGAGGATCTGTAGTAACCCTGACATATGGGTATTGGTGGGTATCTGTAGTAACCCTGACACATGGGTATTGGTGAGGATCTGTAGTAACCCAGACACATGGGTATTGGTGAGGATCTGTAGTAACCCTGACACATGGGTATTGGTGAGGGTGTGTAGTAACCCTGATACATGGGTATTGGTGAGGGTGTGTAGTAACCCTGATACATGGGTATTGGTGAGGATCTGTAGTAACCCTGACACATGGGTATTGGTGGGGATCTGTAGTAACCCTGACATATGGGTATTGGTGAGGATCTGTAGTAACCCTGACACATGGGTATCAGTGAGGATCTGTAGTAACCCTGATACATGGGTATTGGTGAGGATCTGTAGTAACCCTGACACATGGGTATCAGTGAGGATCTGTAGTAACCCTGATACATGGGTATTGGTGAGGGTGTGTAGTAACCCTGACACATGGGTATTGGTGAGGGTGTGTAGTAACCCTGATACATGGGTATTGGTGAGGGTTTGTAGTAACCCTGATACATGGGTATTGGTGAGGATCTGTAGTAACCCTGACACATGGGTATTGGTGAGGATCTGTAGTAACCCTGACACATGGG
This sequence comes from Pecten maximus, assembly GCF_902652985.1. NCBI lineage: Eukaryota > Metazoa > Mollusca > Bivalvia > Pectinida > Pectinidae > Pecten > Pecten maximus. The sequence goes on along the minus strand of NC_047025.1, from coordinate 43,606,799 downwards.
TATTGGTGGGGATCTGTAGTAACCCCGACACATGGGTATCGGTGAGGATCTGTAGTAACCCTGATACATGGGTATCGGTGAGGATCTGTAGTAACCCTGATACATGGGTATCGGTGAGGATCTGTAGTAACCCTGACACATGGGTATCAGTGAGGATCTGTAGTAACCCTGACACATGGGTATTGGTGAGGGTGTGTAGTAACCCTGACACATGGGTATTGGTGGGGATCTGTAGTAACCCTGATACATGGGTATTGGTGAGGGTGTGTAGTAACCCTGACACATGGGTATTGGTGAGGGTGTGTAGTAACCCTGACACATGGGTATTGGTGAGGGTGTGTAGTAACCCTGATACATGGGTATTGGTGAGGATCTGTAGTAACCCTGACACATGGGTATTGGTGAGGATCTGTAGTAACCCTGACACATGGGTATTGGTGAGGGTGTGTAGTAACCCTGACACATGGGTATTGGTGGGGATCTGTAGTAACCCTGACACATGGGTATTGGTGGGGATCTGTAGTAACCCTGACACATGGGTATTGGTGAGGATCTGTAGTAACCCCGACACATGGGTATTGGTGGGGATCTGTAGTAACCCTGACACATGGGTATTGGTGAGGATCTGTAGTAACCCTGACACATGGGTATTGGTGAGGGTGTGTAGTAACCCTGACACATGGGTATTGGTGAGGATCTGTAGTAACCCTGACACATGGGTATTGGTGGGGATCTGTAGTAACCCTGACACATGGGTATTGGTGGGGATCTGTAGTAACCCTGACACATGGGTATTGGTGAGGATCTAGTACCTTGATTAATGTTTCTTACTGTGCTTGTTAAAAGTGAATGTTTCCAATAACTTCCTGAAATGTACCAATTACAAATATCAACCATTAACATCTAATATAAGATGGCTGCCTGCCTGCCATTTGATTTTCCCAATTAGTAGGGACCAAGGGCAGCCTACATGTGAAGTTTGAGAAATATCCCTTCTGTACTTCACAAGAAATAGTGATAACAAGGATACAGATGATTTAGAGATTTGTAAGACATTTCTGGCAACAAACACTGCTCGCCATGGCCAGTAATACTGTAACACTAAAATATAAACCCCGAGAGACAACATGTGAAACACAACAGGTAGAAAAATGGTTTATGCTGTTTTAGTAGCTGATTTTAATGATCACAAAAAAATCAATAACAAAACTCAATTTCATGTCATGTCAGTTTTGTAAATCTTTACAGTAATGTTTTTGCTGCCACCTTACATGATAAGTTAATTCATATACTATATTTGTAGTTCAAGGTTTTAACACTCAGTGAGAAGATTACTTCATCCCACCATGGTACGCTTTCTTCCTCTCATTCTCACTTCCTCCAGCTTATTGAGGACCTCCTTGGCTCCATCTTTGTTAGTGACACAGTAAGCATCAAGTATAACCTGGAACACTTTCTCTGTGTTAGGATGTGTACTCAGCAAGGCTCGTTCCAACACATACAAATCAACACCTTTGTCCTCTGGCATATTTTCAAAGTGACTCAGGCCAAAATCTATCATAACAATATTAAAAGATGACGGTTGCCCCTTCAGCAGCATATTGGAAGATGTTAGGTCACCATGAATGATATTATTTTTGTGCATGACACCTAAAATTTCACCAATTTTCTTTCCAAGGGGTTCTAGGACAGTCATTGCTAAATTGATATCAGGAATTTCTTTCTGAATGTTCATGATATAGTCTCTGACTGTCTGGGAGTCGTGCACCTCCTCCATATATATACTGTTGTTCACCATGTCTACAAAGTAAACTGTTGGTGTAAAAATACCTGTAAAAAACAAGGATTTATATGTAAGTGATTATGTATACATATATTTATATTTCATCAGCATTGTACAAATACAACAAGATCTCCAATTCAAACGCCAGATTGTTACTGTCGTTATAGACACCTTTATTCTAAAACTGTTTCTTATATATACATGCACAGGAAAAGTTGTTATTTCCTGTTAATACCATATCCCAAGACTGGTAATTAAAAAAAAAAATTCTGATGCCAACCAGCAAGCGTGCAACACACATCATAAATTACTCACTGCATGGCATCCAGTAGACCCTTGAGAGTATGTTTTTGACTCCCCAAATTGAGATCTGGCTCTTTTGACATGTCTATTTGACATATGTTTTGACCCTTTATATTTCTAAGAAATAGTGATTTGACTTCTGAAATTACTAAAGGTCAAGGGTCAACTGAATGCCCTGCACATGTACAGTGTAATCCTCTAACACTGTTGGAGTAACCCAGAGCATAAAAAGTGTTAAGGATTTTGAATAAAAAGAAATTGAAGTATATTTTCCTCCGTCTGGATGAAATTTGGCTATTTAACATAAAATCAAAGTTGTTAATGATGGGCCACATTGTGCTCACATAGATAACTATTTCCTCTAAAATGCTATCTGACCATGAAACCAAACCTTTGATAGATTTATGTATGTATGCATGTTATTGAGGAAGGTGAAGTACATTTATGCGTGTCTCTGCTCAATGTTAGCATATGCTCACTTTGCTTTACTAGACCGCTTTCAAAATAGATATTACATATAAATGATATGACTTCTATTTGTCTAACAGGAGAGGAGAAAATGCAGCGGCCAGACCGGGGTTAGAACCCGGTGTGGCATGGTATTTTGAAGCATGGTGAAATGAACTGGGGTCAAAATACAATATAATGGTCAGTGAGCCGCGGGACCTCCAAACACTAGCCGGATGCTCTACCAATTGAGCTACCTGATCACCGATGATCGACCAAGTCCAGTCCCGCTACACACCTCCCGCCTTCGAAGACACACAAGACCCTTATACCACCACCGTGGGTATTTTAGCTGGGCGCCAATTTTGTAACAGGAGAGGAGAAAATGCAGTGGCCAGACCGGGGTTCGAACCCGAGACCTCCGAACACTTGCCAGATGCTCTACCAATTGAGCTACCTGATCATCGATGATCGACCCAGTCGGTCCAGTCCCGCTACATTTGTAACATCTTTTTTGAAAGTGGTCAAGTGCTGCCTTTGATCTTTAACCTTGAGTGACCAATTTAATCAGGCATATAATTTCATGATGTCATATCTGAGATTTCTATGTCACAATGGGATTCAGTGTACAAGAGGCCCAATGGGCCTGTATCGCTCACCTGGCTCTACAGCAACTTTGAAGTTGATGAGGTCATTTCTAAAGATACTATGTTGATTACCTCTTTATTCAAATATCATTGTAAGCTAGTTTTATTCATATTAAAAATTGTCTAGTCCTTCATTCCAGCATTCTATTGGCCTAATATCAGGTCTTGGAGGCTCTTGGCTATCGCAAATTTCACCCCTGTGACCTTGAATGTAGGTCAAGGTCATTTATTTGAACAAAATTGGTAGCCCTTCACCCCAGCATGCTACAGCCCCAATATCAAGTCCCTGTGCCTCTTGGTTATTGAGAAGAAGTGGTTTGAAGATTATAGCCTATTTGACCCATGTGACCTTGAATGAAGATCAAGGTCATTTATTTGAACAAACTTTGTAGCCCTTCACCCCAGCATGCTACAGGCCCAATATCAAGTCCCTGGGCCTCTTGGTTATTGAGAAGAAGTCGTTTGAAGATTATAGCCTATTTGAACCATGTGACCTTGAATGTAGGTCAAGGTCATTTATTTGAACAAACTTTGTAGCCCTTCATCCCAGCATGTTACAGACCCAATATCAAGTCGCTGGGCCTCTTGGTTATTGAGAAGAAGTCGTTTGAAGATTATAGCCTATTTGAACCATGTGACCTTGAATGTAGGTCAAGGTCATTTATTTGAACAAACTTTGTAGCCCTTCATCCCAGCATGTTACAGACCCAATATCAAGTCGCTGGGCCACTTGGTTATTGAGAAGAAGTTGTTTGAAGATTATAGCCTATTTGACCCATGTGACCTTGAATGAAGGTCAAGGTCATTTATTTGAACAAACTTTGTAGCCCTTCACTCCAGCATGCTACAGGCCCAGTATCAAGTCCCTGGGCCTCTTGGTTATTGAGAAGAAGTCGTTTGAAGAGTATAGCCTATTTGACCCCTGTGACCTTGAATGAAGGTCAAGGTCATTTATTTGAACAAACTTTGTAGCCCTTCATCCCAGCATGTTACAGGCCCAATATCAAGTCGCTGTGCCTCTTGGTTATTGAGAAGAAGTCGTTTGAAGATTATAGCCTATTTGACCCATGTGACCTTGAATGAAGGTCAAGGTCATTTATTTGAACAAACTTTGCAGCCCTTCACCCCAGCATGCTACATGCCCAATATCAAGTCCCTGGGCCTCTTGGTTATTGAGAAGAAGTCGTTTGAAGATTATAGCCTATTTGACCCATGTGACCATGAATGAAGGTCAAGGTCATTTATTTGAACAAACGTTGTAGCCCTTCACCCCAGCATGCTACAGGCCCAATATCAAGTCCCTGGGCCTCTTGGTTATTGAGAAGAAGTCGTTTGAAGATTATATCCTATTTGATCCATGTGACCTTGAATGTAGGTCAAGGTCATTTATTTGAGCAAACTTTGTAGCCCTTCACTCCAGCATGCTACAGGCCCAGTATCAAGTCCCTGGGCCTCTTGGTTATTGAGAAGAAGTCGTTTGAAGATTATAGCCTATTTGACCCATGTGACCTTGAATGAAGGTCAAGGTCATTTATTTGAACAAACTTTGTAGCCCTTCACCCCAGCAAGCTACAGGCCCAATATCAAGTCCCTGTGCATCTTGGTTATTGAGAAGAAGTCGTTTGAAGATTATAGCCTATTTTACCCATGTGACCTTGAATGAAGGTCAAGGTCATTTATTTGAACAAACTTTGTAGCCCTTCACTCCAGCATGCTACAGGCCCAGTATCAAGTCCCTGGGCCTCTTGGTTATTGAGAAGAAGTCGTTTGAAGATTATAGCCTATTTGACCCATGTGACCTTGAATGAAGGTCAAGGTCATTTATTTGAACAAACTTTGTAGCCCTTCACCCCAGCAAGCTACAGGCCCAATATCAAGTCCCTGTGCATCTTGGTTATTGAGAAGAAGTCGTTTGAAGATTATAGCCTATTTTACCCATGTGACCTTGAATGAAGGTCAAGGTCATTTATTTGAACAAACTTTGTAGCCCTTAACCCCAGCATGCTACAGGCCCAATATCAAGTCCCTGGGCCTCTTGGTTATTGAGAAGAAGTCGTTTGAAGATTATAACCTATTTGACCCATGTGACCTTGAATGAAAATCAAGGTCATTTATTTGAACAAACTTTGCAGCCCTTCACTCCAGCATGCTTCATGCCCAATATCAAGTCCCTGGGCCTCTTGGTTATTGAGAAGAAGTCGTTTGAAGATTATAGCCTATTTGACCCCTGTGACCTTGAATGAAGGTGAAGGTCATTTATTTGAACAAACTTTGTAGCCCTTCACCCCAGCATGCTACAGGCCGAATATCAAGTCCCTGGGCCTCTTGGTTATAGAGAAGAAGTTGTTTAAATGAAAAAGTTGACGCCGGACGGCCGGACGGACGGACGACGGACGCCGCACCACGGCATAAGCTCACTTGCCCTTCGGGCAGGTGAGCTAATAATGTTTCTGGTACCCGATGACAATTGACATAACTCGTTATGGTACGTTGTGAATACATGTTCTGACCGGGAGTTCAAGTGTGAGTGTCAGTAATGCCAGGGACATACAAAGTATATATGCATGCCCCTGGTAATACTATTTCGTCTAAAAATGTCATATGATTATCGAAGTTCACTAACATTTTCCAAACTAAAATTCAGTACGCCTTACCGCACATACGGCTTCGGAGCATTGCTCGCACTTCTGATTTCATTCTCTGCGAGGTTAACGATGCATCGAGAGTTGTGTGTCTGTATGTTTTCTTAAAACGTTCTTTAACAATACATGGTTTTCCATAGAAGCTAAATTTGTACAATTTTGCTTCGGCGCCTTGTTTCATCAAAATCCTTTCGCTGGCCATTTTCCCTTCCCCTTCCCCACTTTCGAACCGGTGTTGATTTAAAGCTTTTTCGCGCTGTGTAGAAATGGCATAGCAAAAACGTTCGGAAGACGTTGACAAATCAGGTATTTTATATGGTGGTAGAGAATTTGTGTATCCCGAGCCGAGCCCGAGCTGAAGACCCGAGCCCGAGCTTTGGATATTTTCGTTTTTCTCCTTCATTACTGAATGGATTAAAGTGATTTTTTCTACAAAGATTTGATTTCAGGTTTTAAATCAATCCGTGTAAGTGGATTTTCATGAAATGTATTTTAACGTCCTAAATCGACGATTTTCATTTTTTAGGGGGAGAATTTGTGTAGCCCGCAATCAAGCGTGACTATTCATGTTTTTTGCTAATTATTTCCGATACATGCTATTATTGAGAAATATTACTAGATACAAACAACAAGTAAATATAGCTGATTCTAAAAATATAAATTTCAACATATATCTAATGTGACTTGATGTCAAATTTTGACATTTTTGTAACCGCGCCGACGATCAATGAACTCGCCGTGTTTACCGAGCTTTCACCGAGCCCGTGCTAAGGGCAGATAACTCTACCGATCCCGAGTTTTGTGACTGTACATTAGACAAGAAAGCAGGTAGGAAACGACCACGACCTTGTGATAGAGATGAAACTGATATAGTTCCCGCGCCAGACAGTAAGTTAACTAAGTTAGGTGATTCTGTACAATTTTCAACGCCAAGCACAACAATAGTTTCTCCAGTGAAATCTGATCAAATCTCTCCCCTCCATGATATTTCAGACATCGGTACTCCTAAAAAGCCCAAACCTAGGTCTAGATTATCTTTAACAAATAGGAGATTATCAAATATAATGGAAGAGAAGGAAGATATATCCAAAGACGTGGGTATTAAACAGTCAGAAGAAAATACAATACACAAATCCATCATACAGGTGAGGACCATCGGGTAGTATCAGTACAGGAGGTAAGTGGTAACGAAGTTTATATTCTTGATAGTTTGATAGGTATAACTAAGCAGAAAGATCATTTGTCAGCGTCCTTAGAAATGCAGGTAAGTTCATCATACGGGGAAAATAGGAAAATCTTAAAAACAATTTTACCTAGCATACAATAGCAAACAAATTGGGTTGACTGTGGGGTTTTTGCCATCGCTAATTTAGTAGAGTTTTGTTTTAATGGGTTTAAAGGTAGTGAAGAAATAGAATTCGACATAGATTATATGAGACAGCATCTAGTAAATTGTATTTCAAATGGTAGGTTTTCTAAATTTCCAAAGAAAAAACTTAGTAAATACAGAAAAAAGAAAGTTTCTCAAGCCTTAACTTATGATATTTGTATCGATTGTGAGTCAGATGGATGTCATATTTCTAATGTTTTTGATGATATGGTAAGTTGTGACGCTGGTTGCGATAGGTGGTTTCACAATAGATGTGTTTGTGATCAGTCAGATTATCATTTTTCAAGAGACAGTTTCGTTTGGCATTGTACTAAATGTTCGAAAATTCAAACTAGAATACAATAGGAAAATAGTACTGTAGTTGTATTAAAATCATGCAGTGATGAAAATATTTTTTTACTAAAAGAAATAGCTTTAGTAACAGATAAAAAGTAAACGAGTGAATTGGTTTATAACACAAATGAAAACTTTATTCTCTACGTAAAAAAATACAAAAGTACATATGGTGATAAAAATATTTTAATGTGATAAACAATAATGAAAAGATGTGTAAATATATATAAAATCATTAAAATAAAATGATATGGGCTCTTTGTAGAACTGCGTCCTCGTCGCAGAGCCCGGAAACATTCTTATACCAGAATGGCTAAAAGTTCTACAAAGCTCGGGATCGGTAGAGTTATCTGCCCTTAGCACGGGCTCGGTGAAAGCTCGGTAAACACTGCGAGTTCATTGATCGTCGGCGCGGTTACAAAAATGTCAAAATTTGACATCAAGTCACATTAGATATATGTTGAAATTTATATTTTTAGAATCAGCTATATTTACTTGTTGTTTGTATCTAGTAATATTTCTCAATAATAGCATGTATCGGAAATAATTAGCAAAAAACATGAAAAGTCACGCTTGATTGCGGGCTACACAAATTCTCCCCCTAAAAAATGAAAATCGTCGATTTAGGACGTTAAAATACATTTTAAGAAAATCCACTTACACGGATTGATTTAAAACCTGAAATCAAATCTTTGTAGAAAAAATCACTTTAATCCATTCAGTAATGAAGGAGAAAAACGGAAATATCCAAAGCTCGGGCTCGGGTCTTCGGCTCGGGCTCGGCTCGGGATACACAAATTCTCTACCACCATTTTATATTACCTTCATTTTAAAAGAGTTCTTGGAGTATTCTGTTTATAAATATTGGTCACCTTTTATTTTCACAAAGTAAAGAATTAACACGTGTATGATGATAACTGGAGCTAACGAAATTTTGTTATAAAAATTATGAAAGCTTTAATTAAGGCATTTACAACAAAATTAATCAAACAGGCATTTCCAGACTATCATCATTACAAAAGGAATAATGTTTGCTCCCTAAGAAGCCGGCATAAACGTCGGCCATGGCACAAGCTAAGGCGAAGTCAAATAGGTTTACTCTTTACTATTTTCCGACGTCATACTCATCTCAAAAGGTATACAATCAATGGAAACTACATTCTGTTTTTAGTTTTGCATCAGTTGTCATCAGGTAGCCCTACATACAAGTCTGCGGTGCATGTTTGACCCACTGAAATCATATGTCTGTTTATTTCTGACACTGGCATTGACCCGGCTTCAAACATAATTGGACATCGACAGTACTTTAGAAAAGATCGATGTTGACGAAATCTATTTCAGTCTGGTTCATTAAGACATGTTTGCACGCACGGTCCGCATATGCAAGTTCATTTGTTTTGACAATGCTGATTATATCTTGGCTCAAGGTCAAATGAACAGATGAAGTAGACTTACCATGGTAGCTGTGATCGCCACGCTGACAGAATGCTGTCGTGTGCAGTCATGCGTAGGTTTCTTAGAACATAGGTTCGGCACGCACTGGTTGCAGAGGATGAGTAAGTTGTTTCCCTCCATTATATATGTAACGGTGTGCAGGATTAATTAAATTTAAATCGCTGCCGCTGCTTGGGATCGAACCCAGGACCTCTAGCTGGCTTACTAGTCTTAAGGTCAACCGATCGAGCTAAAGAGAAGATCTCTCTAGCCGAGCGGTATATTGCGGCTAGTATTTACCAGGGTTACATATATATAGCTGCGAGTTAAACCTAGACCAACTGTGCTTCACTAGACACCCCCCCCCCCCCCCCCCCCCTTCCCCCGAAATATATGGTCACATGCCCCTGTCAAAGCTGCCTTTGTAACCAGACACGGATGATTACTTCAAACACTCAGGCCAAGGGTTTGTTTTTTTTGTTTTTGTTTAACGTCCTTCTAACAGCCAGGGTCATTTAAGGACTTGCCAGGTTTTGGAGGTTGAGGAAAGCCGGAGTACCTAGAGAAAAACCACCGGCCTATGGTCAGTACCTGGCAACTGCCCCATGTAGGTTTCGAACTCGCAACCCAGTGGTGGAGGGCTAGTGTTAAAGTGTCCGTACACCTTAACCATTCGGCCACCGCAGCCCCCCAGGGCAGGCAGGATATTTTGACATCACTGTGAACCGAAGGCACCTTATAGTAACAAACGAAATCTACTTGTGGATCCAAAAAGTGACAACGAGTGCAGAAATGAAGGAACATGAAGGAAAAGAAAACAACCACATACTATTTGGCACTAGTAGGAGGAAAAGAATGGAAGCAGACACCAAGGTGGTAGATGGATTTGTATAGGTATGTCGAAAAGAAAACAGCAACCGTGTAATGTACAGGAAAGTCAACAGACTGGGACAGAGACCAGAAGCAAACAAGATCATGGACAAAATTTGGTCGTTTGTATGTTTCAACTCTACTACACGGAAGAAAATGATATTTAGAAATATAAGAAGCTCGAGGAACATCACAACTTTTCCACAATACAGAAACATAATGATGTAACAAAATGGGAAAGACATAGAGAAAAGAAACTGAGTGATGAAGCAAAAACGAAGAAACAGAGAATTTCATCTATCAAGTTCGGGGGCCAACATGGAGAAGAAGTTTGCGTCTGTCTAAACCAACCAATAACTTGAATTCAAAGTAACAGGATTATGATCTGACATTTTGTTATGTTATGTAATGAAATAATCCAATGATCACAATAATCAGTTTCCAAGACACTTTAAATATATATGTGTATATGCAATGATCAATGGACATTTAGGCATGGGTTTTGCCTGCGTCGTTTATTTACTTATCTGTATTTTCATCACTCGTTCCTATTACACTTTATTAATTATATTCACAAACTTAAGGAGGTGATTATTGTTTAATTGTAGGTGTTGCTAGCATTCTATGAAAAGGAGGTTGCTTTTAAACCCAAGCTGGTCAGTTTATTTTCTGGTCAACACAATGCACCCTGGTATGTGAGGTTGAATCCTGAGGGAGCCCATATCCCGGTGCTGAAGGATGGAGAAACGATTATTACAGAACCAGACAAAATCATAGACTACGTTGACAGCAACACAGAAACCTCAGGTAAAATAAAAAATACAGTATATACATTTGAAGAATAACTGTTTTTTATGTCTAAAGTATACATCTGTTAAATGGAGACGATGAAACATTGTTCATAAAGAAAATATTATTGTACTGTTAATATGCAATTTATTGATGTCTTATTGTACATTTTACTTTTCCAGTTCCCAAACTGATTCCAGACCAGGAATCGGAACTTGGAAAAAAAGTTGCAGAATTGCGTAAACGTTTACAAATGGTTGAGGTGGACATAATTACATACGGAATAATTTATCATCCACACTTGTCTTCAGTTGGGTGTCAAATCCAAGGGGCTGTTATGAGGAGTATGAGAGGTTAGTTGCTACTTTATAATTGTGCTCTTTCATTATATATCACAAAATTTCCAAAGTAATCAAACTGACTAAAGTGGAAATTGGCAACATGATAGCTTTTCATCAATATGTAAATTTTCATTTTAATTTCAATTCCTCAGTGATTTCAGATTTGTTAGTTGATTAAATTTTTGTTTAAGGACAGTGTTTCTACAAATAATTCAAGGTTTCTTGGAAACAAGCCATTTTAATGTAAGCCTTTGTTAATATCATTGTTTCAGAAAATTTTGCCAATCGTCTGGCAGTACTAACAGACCTTGCGGCCAAGCACCCAGCTCTTAGGGATAGCTACCTGATGAAAAGTCAGACAGCAGCCCAGAAGTTTGATGTCATAACAGATGCTGCACAGGTGCAACGTCATCTAGAAGAGTTACAGCTTACCATGGATACGGTGGAACAGCAACTGAAGAGTATCAAGGAAGGTTAGTTATAATTGGTTCTGTTTTATCATTCACTCAAATTGAAGGTTTTTATCCTCTATGATATACACTCACGATTGCTCTCCAGATACTGAAAGTCTCTCAAGATTGCCGGCAAGATTACTTTCACTGTCTAAAGGTCACACTCAGGTGACATACAATGTGACCAAGTCTATCAAGGTCACTCTCAAGCCTTATATATTCTCAGGTTACACACAAGGTCAGTCAAGGTCACACTCAAGGTTACCCTCGTGGTATACTCTCAAGTTACACACAGTGTATACTCAGGTTACACACAAGGTCTGTCAAGGTCACTCTCAAGGTTTCCCTCGTAGTATACTCTCAAGTTACACACAGTGTATACTCAGGTTACACACAAGGTCTGTCAAGGTCACTCTCAAGGTTACATTTATAGAATATTCTCAAGGTCACTCTCAAGGTTACATTAAAGGAATATTCTCAAGGTCACACTCAAGTTTACCTTCATAGTATACTGCCAAGGTCTGTCAAAGTTCCTTACTCACATAGTATGATCTGGGGTAGTCACAATGTTTTGTCATTTTCATTCTCAATGGTACTTTTTTCCACAAAAGTCTCCTTGTTGTGTTATTTTTTGTTCATTATATCTGAACTCTGACAGTTATTTTACTATATGTAGGATTTTTAATAGTTGTCATAAAATCATTATCAGCCAAATACTGTACAATATGATATTATTGGTACATTGCATACATTCAAATACATGTATAAGGCACGATTGTCATTCCTTTTACAATTTACAAAACTGTTAATTAAGTTGGAAAACATTTAGTGCAACTTTATTAGAAAATATTTTTGATATTACATGGTAATTGAATTATAGGATTAGCTGCTATACAAAAATCATTTTTATCTATTGAAATAAACAAATACACTGACATTTTTTGCAGCGAGTCCTGACATTACTGATGATCTGTGGCTGTTTGGGCCGATGTACACCGTGACTGACATCAGTCTGACTGTACTGCTGAGTAGGCTGGCCCTTCTGGGGCTGGACAAGACCTACTTCTCCCAGGATACCCATCCGTACACACACAACTACTACAACCAAGTGAAGAAACGCCCCACCTACTTGATGATACAAAAGGAAATCTCCAATCTAAGAATGACACTGCTGTGGGAAAATTTAAAGACTGCCTCTCCTTACATTGCAGGTGTAGTTGGTTTAGGTATTGTGGGGACGTTAGGATACATTGTTTATAAAAAGTGGAATGAGTAGGTCATTTTGTCTGGTGTAGGTCATATTGTCAAGGTAACAGAACCAGTGTTGTGAGTGATTATTTATAGGAGCGATTTAGTTTTCTTGATGTGGATGATATTATTAACTTACAGTAGTATACAATCTAATTTTCTTCTGCATACAGTTGACCTTTCTGTATATAAATATGGTGGTTTTGTCAGACTGGATAACTGTATAACACCAGATTTTCTTTGAGCATTGTTTTTGTGAATGATAAGGAACCATGAAATATACAATGGTAATAGTCGAAATATTACAACTTTCTGTTGATATGAGATATCCATGGAAGTTTGTGCCACATAACTTTTTGAATATTTTTTTTTTTTGACAAGGAAAGAAAGTGACCACAAGCATTTTGTGTTATACAGAACATCCACTTAATTTAATGATAGCTCTGTGTTATACAGAACATCCACTTAATTTAATGATAGCTCTGTGTTATACAGAACATCCACTTAATTTAATGATAGCCCTGTGTTATACAGAACATCCACTTAATTTAATGATAGCTTTGTGTTATACAGAACATCCATTTAATTTAATGAAAGCTCTGTGTTATACAGAACATCCACTTAATTTAATGACAGCTCTGTGTTATACAGAACATCCACTTAATTTAATGATAGCTTTGTGTTATACAGAACATCCACTTAATTTAATGATAGCTCTGTGTTATACAGAAAATCCACTTAATTTAATGACAGCTCCACAGGCAAAATGTATTCTTGTCAGTCAGGTCATCTTCAGGTCAATATTTTCAGGTCAAATTGACCTAAAAAGTGCAGAATAGTCAATTTATGTTAAAGATTGAACTGAAAATTTCATCATGTGAAACTGACCTCACTTTAAGGTCAATTTTAGGTCAATATTTGTAGAGGTCAGATTTACCATTTTGCCATTGTACCAAGCAGTATCACAGGAACCCTGTGTGACAGATTCACAAGTTTGTACCTGTATCAGAATCATGTCCGATATCATCAGTTTGTAGTTTGAGATTTTTATACAACCAACTAAACTTTACAGGAGTGCATGGCTGGACATGGCTGGACATGGCGTTGTCTGGCCGGCATCAACTCTTGTTTTTTCTGGAGATGATCCTCCTACATTTCAATCTCTCTGAAACCCTGGTAGGTTTTATAATTAGGATATGAAGTTATGTTTCCCTGACATCTGTTTCAAGTATTTTAGCAAAAGTTATAGCCCTTTGTTTATTTCAGTGATTTGATTTTTTATCTGGAGATCTACTTTTTTTTACCCAATCTCTTGGAAACTTAGTTTGCATTATCATCTGTAGTTGTTTCCCTGAACTGCATTTTTGTTAGATCTTCAGTTTTCAACCAATTTCCTTTAAACTTTGTTGATTTTGCTAGACCCTGACATTTTATTTTCTGAGTGACATTTTGATTCAAATAAGTCAACAAATCTAAATATTTGTATTCATTTGATACAATTAATGTATTTCCTATGGGATGGACATATATTATTCCAGTCTGCGGTGTTTCCTCTGGAACAGACATATACTGTTACAGCCTGGGGTATGCTGGTTCCTATGGGACGGACATATATTGTTCCAGTCTGCGATGGTTCCTATGGGACGGACATATATTGTTCCAGTCTGGGGTATTCTGGTTCCTATGGGACGGACATATATTGTTCCAGCCTGGGGTATGCTGGTTCCTTTGGGACGGACATGTATTGTTACAGCCTGGGGTATGCTGGTTCCTATGGGACGGACATGCATTATTACAGTCTGCGATGGTTCCTATGGGACGGACATATATTGTTCCAGTCTGCGATGGTTCCTATGGGACGGACATGTATTGTTACAGTCTGCGATGGTTCCTATGGGACGGACATATATTGTTCCAGTCTGCGATGGTTCCTATGGGACGGACATGTATTGTTACAGTCTGTGATGGTTCCTATGGGACGGACATATATTGTTCCAGTCTGCGATGGTTCCTATGGGACGGACATGTATTGTTCCAGCCTGGGGTATGCTGGTTCCTATGGGACGGACATATATTGTTCCAGTCTGCGATGGTTCCTATGGGACGGACATGTATTGTTCCAGCCTAGGGTATTCTGGTTCCTATGGGACGGACATGTATTGTTCCAGTCTGTGGTATTCTGTTTCCTATGGGACGGACATGTATTGTTCCAGCCTGAGGTATTCTGGTTCCTATGGGACGGACATATATTGTTCCAGTCTGTGATGGTTCCTATGGGACGGACATGTATTGTTCCAGTCTGCGATGGTTCCTATGGGACGGACATGTATTGTTCCAGCCTGGGGTATTCTGGTTCCTATGGGACGGACATGTATTGTTCCAGTCTGCGATGGTTCCTATGGGACGGACATGTATTGTTCCAGCCTGGGGTATTCTGGTTCCTATGGGACGGACATGTATTGTTCCAGTCTGCAATGGTTCCTATGGGACGGACATGTATTGTTCCAGTCTGTGATGGTTCCTATGGGACGGACATATATTGTTCCAGTCTGCAATGGTTCCTATGGGACGGACATGTATTGTTCCAGCCTGTGATGTTCTGGTTCCTATGGGACGGACATGTATTGTTCCAGTCTGCGATGGTTCCTATGGGACGGACATGTATTGTTCCAGTCTGTGGTATTCTGTTTCCTATGGGACGGACATGTATTGTTCCAGCCTGGGGTATTCTGGTTCCTATGGGACGGACATATATTGTTCCAGTCTGTGATGGTTCCTATGGGACGGACATGTATTGTTCCAGTCTGTGATGGTTCCTATGGGACGGACATGTATTGTTCCAGTCTGCGATGGTTCCTATGGGACGGACATGTATTGTTCCAGCCTGGGGTATTCTGGTTCCTATGGGACGGACATATATTGTTCCAGTCTGTGATGGTTCCTATGGGACGGACATATATTGTTCCAGTCTGTGATGGTTCCTATGGGACGGACATGTATTGTTCCAGTCTGCGATGGTTCCTATGGGACGGACATGTATTGTTCCAGTCTGTGATGGTTCCTATGGGACGGACATGTATTGTTCCAGTCTGTGATGGTTCCTATGGGACGGACATGTATTGTTCCAGCCTGCGATGTTCTGGTTCCTATGGGACGGACATGTATTGTTACAGCCTGGGGTATGCTGGTTCCTATGGGACGGACATGTATTGTTCCAGTCTGCGATGGTTCCTATGGGACGGACATGTATTGTTCCAGCCTGGGGTATTCTGGTTCCTATGGGACGGACATATATTGTTCCAGTCTGTGATGGTTCCTATGGGACGGACATGTATTGTTCCAGTCTGTGATGGTTCCTATGGGACGGACATGTATTGTTCCAGTCTGCGATGGTTCCTATGGGACGGACATGTATTGTTACAGCCTGGGGTATGCTGGTTCCTATGGGACGGACATGTATTGTTCTTATACTTATTATTACATGTAAGATATACCCTAAGATATACCCGATATGTATACATATACTTAAACACTGGATGTTCAGTACTGAGAGCTGTTTTCCATTGTATGTTCAGTTCTGGGAGCTGTTTTCTACTGGATGTTCAGTTCTGAGAGCTGTTTTCCATTGTATGTTCAGTTCTGGGAGTTGTTTTCAATTGGATGTTCAGTACTGAGAGCTGTTTTCCATTGGGCGTTCAGTTCTGAGAGCTGTTTTCTACTGGATGTTCAGTTCTGAGAGCTGTTTTCAATAGGATGTTCAGTACTGAGAGCTGTTTTCCATTGGGCGTTCAGTTCTGAGAGCCGTTTTCTACTGGATGTTCAGTTCTGAGAGCTGTTTTCCACTGGATGTTCAGTACTGAGAGCTGTTTTCCACTGGATGTTCAGTTCTGAGAGCTGTTTTCTACTGGATGTTCAGTTCTGAGAGCTGTTTTCCACTGGATGTTCAGTTCTGGGAGCTGTTTCCACTGGATGTTCAGTTCTGGGAGCTATTTCCACTGGATGTTCAGTTCTGAGAGCTGTTTTCCATTGTATGTTCAGTTCTGGGAGCTGTTTTCTACTGGATGTTCAGTTCTGAGAGCTGTTTTCCATTGTATGTTCAGTTCTGGGAGTTGTTTTCAATTGGATGTTCAGTACTGAGAGCTGTTTTCCATTGGGCGTTCAGTTCTGAGAGCTGTTTTCTACTGGATGTTCAGTTCTGAGAGCTGTTTTCAATAGGATGTTCAGTACTGAGAGCTGTTTTCCATTGGGCGTTCAGTTCTGAGAGCCGTTTTCTACTGGATGTTCAGTTCTGAGAGCTGTTTTCCACTGGATGTTCAGTACTGAGAGCTGTTTTCCACTGGATGTTCAGTTCTGAGAGCTGTTTTCTACTGGATGTTCAGTTCTGAGAGCTGTTTTCCACTGGATGTTCAGTTCTGGGAGCTGTTTCCACTGGATGTTCAGTTCTGGGAGCTATTTCCACTGGATGTTCAGTTCTGAGAGCTGTTTTTCATTGGATGTTCAGTTCTGAGAGCTGTTTTCCACTGGATGTTCAGTTCTGAGAGCTGTTTTTCATTGGATGTTCAGTTCTGAGAGCTGTTTTTCATTGGATATTCAGTTCTGAGAGCTGTTTTTCAATAGGATGTTCAGTACTGAGAGCTGTTTTCCATTGGATGTTCAGTTCTGAGAGCTGTTTTTTATTGGATGTTCAGTTCTGAGAGCTGTTTTCTACTGGATGTTCAGTTCTGAGAGCTGTTTTCTACTGGATGTTCAGTTCTGGGAGCTGTTTTCCACTGGATGTTCAGTACTGGGAGCTGTTTTCTACTGGATGTTCAGTACTGTGAGCTGTTTTCCATTGGATGTTCAGTTCTGAGAGCTGTTTTCCATTGGATGTTCAGTTCTGAGAGCTGTTTTCCACCGGATGTTCAGTTCTGAGAGCTGTTTTCCATTGGATGTTCAGTTCTGGGAGCTGTTTTCCACTGGATGTTCAGTTCTGAGAGCTGTTTTCCACCGGATGTTCAGTTCTGAGAGCTGTTTTCCACCGGATGTTCAGTTCTGAGAGCTGTTTTCTACTGGATGTTCAGTTCTGAGAGCTTTTTTCCATTGGATGTTCAGTTCTGAGAGCTGTTTTCCATTGGATGTTCAGTTCTCGGAGCTGTTTTCCACTGGATGTTCAGTTCTGAGAGCTGTTTTCCACTGGATGTTCAGTTCTGAGAGCTGTTTTCCACTGGATGTTCAGTTCTCGGAGCTGTTTTCTACTGGATGTTCAGTTCTCGGAGCTGTTTTTATGTCAATCTGTTGTTTATATATATATACAATGTATACATATGTGTGTGCCATTAATTGTCAGAACACTTAAATCAATGAATATAGATAATAAAGACATTTAAATTCATACTATATTTAACACTTCCAACAATTTTAGAGAATGAAAAAAATTAGTGTTTCACTGTGATTAAAGCTTGTATCATGTTAGTTGTGCATGTGAAGACAGTAAGACTCCGCGTGGATATTTACTAGTATGACCAAAGACAGCTATAGCTGGATGCATTACTAAATTATTATATACAATAATGTATTTAGATATTTTTAATTTTGATGTATTTTTGAACTTAAGGAGCATTTCAGTCTTAAAAGTTGGTTATATATAATTAATGTGACTGTATATTTACGGGTAGCGGCATGCATTAGATTGTTCTATTTTCTCTCCTCTCTGTACACTGGCTAATGTGGATAACATGGAGCTACCTTTCCTATTTGGTTATATAAAGTGTCATCCAGTTTGAGATTTTTCATAATTCTCACTAGGAAATGTAAACTCCATGTTTTTATCACTGCTATTCCTAGGTATACTGATACCATGTTTTTATCACTGCTAGTCCTAGGTATACTGATACCATGTTTTTATCACTGCTATTCCTAGGTATACTGATACCATGTTTTTATCACTGCTATTCCTAGGTATACGGATACCATGTTTTTATCACTGCTAGTCCTAGGTATACTGATACCATGTTTTTATCACTGCTATTCCTAGGTATACTAGGAGAGAGGCCAATCACTAGGTGTATTTGGGTAGGAAGAAAACACTATACACAGTCATTACCTTATAGAAAACATGTATACATGTAATTATTTATCATATTCAGAGGAATATTAACGTCATCAAATCATAAGGTTAATGTTTTCCAATGGTGTAACAGTTTATATTCTAAAGGATCTGACCAATCAAACCAACTTACTGAAGTCAACTGAACTGAATGGCATAATAGTAACATTGTCAATTTGATATGGGCTTATTTATGTGGAACTTGATTTATATGGAAACTAATTACATCAATTCAGAGTTTTGTAAAATATGCTCCCTGTATAGAGGACATCTCTGGTAGATAATCCTTCTTTACTGCTGCAGAGTTGTGTTTAAATTAATTGAACAGAAACAAAACCTGTGTTGAATTATGTGTTAATTGAAGGTTTATTCTCGGATATTTGCCGCCCTTGCCATGGAAGGTGAGGATTGTACCGTCCCTCATCCCTTGTCATGACTGTAATGTTATAGAGCTTCTCTTCCTTCGTTACGGACAGGTATTTGTGTCATTATATCAATCTTTCTGTAACATTTGAGACATAATATTTTGCTCCATGATCCTTATCTCGAGGGATCAGGCATGTTATCTGGTGTGTGGTTATGGAGGGTAAAACTAGAGATTACACTAACACTTGTCAGAAGGTACATGACCAAGTGTATCGGTTTTGTAGATACAGTTTCATTTTCGTGTATCTGTCAATTCCCTTGGCCATGTACATTTGTAGGTAAGACTTTCATATAAGTAGGCCATGTTATATAAGTAGGCCATGTTATATAAGTAGGCTATGTTATATAAGTAGGTCAAGTTATATAAGTAGGTCAAGTTATATAAGTATGTCAAGTTATATAAGTAGGCTGTGTTATATAAGTATGTCAAGTTATATAAGTAGGTAAAGTTATATAAGTATGTCAAGTTATATAAGTAGGCCATGTTATATAAGTAGGCCATGTTATATAAGTAGGCTATGTTATATAAGTAGGCCATGTTATATAAGTAGGTCATGTTATATAAGTAGGCCATGTTATATAAGTAGGCTATGTTATATAAGTAGGCTATGTTATATAAGTAGGTCAAGTTATATAAGTAGGTCAAGTTATATAAGTATGTCAAGTTATATAAGTAGGCTGTGTTATATAAGTATGTCAAGTTATATAAGTAGGTAAAGTTATATAAGTATGTCAAGTTATATAAGTAGGCTATGTTATATAAGTAGGCCATGTTATATAAGTAGGTCAAGTTATATAAGTAGGCTGTGTTATATAAGTAGGCCATGTTATATAAGTAGGTCAAGTTATATAAGTATGTCAAGTTATATAAGTAGGCTGTGTTATATAAGTAGGCCATGTTATATAAGTAGGTCAAGTTATATAAGTAGGCTGTGTTATATAAGTAGGCCATGTTATATAAGTAGGTCAAGTTATATAAGTAGGCTATGTTATATAAGTAGGCCATGTTATATAAGTAGGTCAAGTTATATAAGTAGGCTATGTTATATAAGTAGGCTGTGTTATATAAGTAGGCTATGTTATATAAGTAGGTCAAGTTATATAAGTAGGCTGTGTTATATAAGTAGGTCAAGTTATATAAGTAGGCTGTGTTATATAAGTAGGCTGTGTTATATAAATAGGTCAAGTTGTATAAGTAGGCTGTGTTATATAAGTAGGTAAAGTTATATAAGTATGTCAAGTTATATAAGTAGGCTATGTTATATAAGTAGGCCATGTTATATAAGTAGGTCAAGTTATATAAGTAGGCTATGTTATATAAGTAGGTCAAGTTATATAAGTAGGCTGTGTTATATAAGTAGGCTGTGTTATATAAGTAGGCTGTGTTATATAAGTAGGCTATGTTATATAAGTAGGCCATGTTATATAAGTAGGTCAAGTTATATAAGTAGGCTATGTTATATAAGTAGGTCAAGTTATATAAGTAGGCTGTGTTATATAAGTAGGCTGTGTTATATAAGTAGGCTGTGTTATATAAGTAGGCTATACATTATAAGTAGGCTATGTTATATAAGTAGGCCATGTTATATAAGTAGGCCATGTTATATAAGTAGGCTGTGTTATATAAGAAGGTCACGTTATATAAGTAGGCCATGTTATATAAGAAGGTCACGTTATATATAAGTAAGCATTGTTGATTGTAATTCATGGTAAATTTAAGGGCAACAGTAGCATAATGAATGGAGAGGTTGACATAATTTATCTTAAACATTTTATCATTACAGCAGAAAAATAATGTTTTTATTATCCTGTATGTTTTCCAGTTTATTGTTTTTTGTTCAATGTCTAGTTAACATATATATTGTTTTTGTTCAATGTCTAGTTAACATATATATTGTTCTACTGACCAACACAACACCACGGGTTATAGAATTCCGTGGTGTTGTGGTGGTCAGTAGACTGGTCATTTACACAAGGAATTCTATAACCCGTGGTGTTGTGGTGGTCAGTAGACTGGTCATTTACACAAGGAATTCTATAACCCGTGGTGTTGTGGTGGTCAGATGGCTGGTAGGCTGGTCATTTACACAAGGAATTCTATAACCCGTGGTGTTGTAGTAAAATGTTTTATTTTACTATGCAATGGTACTGTATTCCTTTTCATTGTTTTTCTTTCTGTAAAATGCATTAGAATCAAGCCTAACATGTACACTTCTATTTGTCGTTTGATTGGACAGAAACTGTTATCCGATTGTTTTTCTACTGTCATTAAGGTTTTATGTAATCTATACTCAAACGTAAAACATTGGGAACTTTTGATGTTCTCTCTCCATGATTGAAGTATTAACACACAAAAAATCAATGGTTTCCACTAAAAAAGAGGACGATTTGAAGGAAATAAAACGTTGGATAATTTACAATATCAGAATCATGACATAGTCTTGACTCCTGCTGATTTATATGTAATGAGTCTATCAGGAATGATCTGGAGGTTGTACATATATAGAGGTCTTTTTATAAAAGTGAACTAATTAGTTATCACAGGAGACATAACGGCTATTTGATATGTCCTTCCCACAAAATTTCAAATGTTATTTTGTTGATGTGATATAATCAAGCATTTAAAATTAATGTGGGCATGACTAATTGTAACCCTTAATGAACTTTGACCAGGAAAATGATTTGTTAATGAAATGTAAATTCCTGTTTGTTTCATTTGTTCACTCTGATTATTTGTGTATAACAGCATTTTAACAATTCAGTGTACGGCCATATTTACTTTGTATGCATTTACTGATTAATTATAGGATTTTTGTTTGTTTGTAATATGTGCAATAGACACCCATTGTTACAATCTAACAATGAAGATCAGTATTTTTAGAATACTCCTTTTGTGTTTTAGTTGTTTTTCTTTGCTTTGGTTTTCCTTTTGAGAGATGGGAATTCTTCTAAATAGAAATTACACTGGCAATACATGTACAATAATGCATGTTTAATTTCATTTTTAAATGCCTCTAGTGTCTTTTTAAGCCACGAGGCTTTCGTTACCGTGGTTGTCACCAGTGGGATATGAAAACTGTTTTTAAGTAGAGGTTGTCTCCCCTTATATAGGATATATGTCAAGATGATTCTGTATCTAACTCTCCCCAAGGTAACGACGAGAATACAGCACAACCTGTTCTCAGTAAGATGAAACAAAAACAATTTAAAGGGTAGCAAGAATTAAAACTTGTACCAAGACTACCATACAGATCGGTGGATATAATGATTAGCACACCTATTCATATTTCAAAGGATGAATTCGTTAACCATATTTTCACGATACCGACTAATGATAAAGATGTGTGTCTGCTAATGGATTTCAAATTTCATAAGATTACTTAAAACAACGTTTTATTGCTAGTTTGAGAACAAACTTCTCCCTAATATTCTTGTAAGTCAGGGTTAGAGACGTCAAAGGATACTGTGTAATATGTTTCAAAGAGATTTTCATACTCGTCGCTTATATCAAAACATTTGATTTCCCACTCTTTTTACAATCATTCCATATCGCAAAAACAACATAAAATACCGACATACTGTCTAAACTGTAATTTTACCCAAAATCAATTTTACGGGACCAAAATTCCAACAGATAGTACAAGATAAGCCAGGTGTTCAGGAAGGTTCAGCGTCCTCCGCTTCATAGACGACCCCGTCATACAAATCTGGGTCATATCGGGGTTATGTCACTGAGACAAGCTTCAGAAACGTTCTGACATTACACTAGGAAATAAAATAATTGTATTTGGATATAAGATCGTAACGTCGACCGTACAACTGTACCATGTTCTTCGTCAGCCTATATCTGTCAAAGGTGTCAGTACCGACATCTCTCACAACGGAAATCTCAAGAATCATTACTTCTCTTTGGTGACAAATCTTCAAACTGACTACTACGTCCAGCTTCATCAGGTTACATTATACTGACAAAGATCGAATTTGGATTATATAGAAACGAGAGATTTGGGACCATAGGCGACTGGTCCTGGGGTCATTCCCGGCCAGTAGGCTGGGCCAGGATAACACGCTCTGTACAGACATATATATTGTAAATATGCACATGTTTATATGAAACATGTATATAAATAAAAATGAAGAAGTGTATGCGGCGCCATTAATCAACTAATTCATCTCATCGACAACAATCGACAGCAAACCTTTTAAAAACATTGAAATATTATATACATATTGTATGAGCTATGCAGACTTTTTGAAATGTAACGTTTATGCTACCGGATAAAATATTTCATCGTGTTTTCATTTTTTTACGATACCAGAGTATCGGATGACCACTTTTTAATAATATGATTTTAATGGTAGACAGAATAAGACGACTGTAGAAGCAGGGTTGCCACCTGTCACGTCCTCGGCGGGAGACTCACGATATTAAAGGCTTTCTCCCACGAAAACCTCTCACGCGACGTGAGACAAAATCTCATGTTTTCTTTACTAGAAGTTGGTCTTTTGATGCGCTCTATTCAGAAATGATTTGAATGCTGGAAAATCCCATCGAAAGATGCAAATAGACGATGATGACAGACAGACATATTCTTTATTTCCTCTTTACAGAGATTTTGATTTTGATTTTGGATTTCAATACATAAATACAATACATTAGTTAAGAAATACAATACATAAATTATTTGAATCAAATCATCGGAATGTTTTTAGTTTCTAGATCAGATTACACTGATTCAGTTTTTTTTTTTTTATAATTTCGAGTTCATATCAGATAGCAGCACATCAATCCCGTCTGAGACTACCAGCATTAGGTGTTTCCATTCCTCATCGTCCAACTGAACCTGCGTACGACATCCCAGTAAAAATAAGTTTGGTCATTGTCTTTATCAAATGAACATTTTGCATAGTCTTTTAACTTTGTTACATTAACATAGTCTTAACTTTGTCACGTTATCAACTTGCTCTAAGAAAGCATCGCGTGTCATATAGAGTACTGGACATTCAGTAAGTAAATGCGCAACGATATCGATGCTATTTTTCGCACACAATCTACATATCACTTCTTCGGTTACATTAGTCACTGATAAGAACATGAGGTCTACTAATTCCCAGCAATGTTTCAGAAACTTTGAACATAAACTCAGAATGGGGTTAGGACCCATCGATACGTGTATTCCACTATACCGTTTTAGTTCCACTTTTGATGCAAGATCATGTCTCCATTTATCATAATACCAATATGCTATAACATTTTTGATAAACTTTTTTACGGTCATTCAATAAAATATTCATTGCAATTACACAAACATATTATTGGTCAATAAGAATATCTGTATGTGTGACACGGTAACTCACTAGAGAATCAATCAATCAATTCTTTTATTCCTCTTGATAAGAGATACAAATGAAACAAATTGAAAAGTTATTACAAAATTTATGTTACATAAGCTTTAACTGGCAAGTGGTGTGTTACCCCGATATAAGGACGGTATAACCACATCCATGTTTGTGGCATGTTACCCCGATATAAGGACGGTATAACTACCTCCATGTTCGTGGTATGTTACCCCGATATAAGGACGGTATAACCACCTCCATGTTTGTGGTATGTTACCCCGATATAAGGACGGTATAACCACATCCATGTTTGTGGTATGTTACCCCGATACAAGGACGGTATAACTACCTCCATGTTCGTGGCATGTTACCCCGATATAAGGACGGTATAACTACCTCCATGTTTGTGGTATGTTACCCCGATATAAGGACGGTATAACCACCTCCATGTTCGTGGTGTGTTACCCCGATATATGGACGGTATAATTACCTCCATGTTTGTGGTATGTTACCCCGACATAAGGACGGTATAACTACCTCCATGTTTGTGGTATGTTACCCCGATATAAGGACGGTATAACCACCTCCATGTTCGTGGTGTGTTACCCCGATATATGGACGGTATAACTACCTCCATGTTTGTGGTATGTTACCCCGACATAAGGACGGTATAACCACCTCTATGTTTGTGGTGTGTTACCCCGATATAAGGACGGTATAACTACCTCCATGTTTGTGGTATGTTACCCCGATATAAGGACGGTATAACCACCTCCATGTTTGTGGTATGTTACCCCGATATAAGGCCGGTATAACTACCTCCATGTTCGTGGTGTGTTACCCCGATATAAGGACGGTATAACCACCTCCATGTTCGTGGTATGTTACCCCGATATAAGGACGGTATAACCACCTCCATGTTTGTGGTATGTTACCCCGATATAAGGCCGGTATAACTACCTCCATGTTTGTGGTATGTTACCCCGATATAAGGCCGGTATAACTACCTCCATGTTTGTGGTATGTTACCCCGATATAAGGACGGTATAACCACCTCCATGTTCGTGGTATGTTACCCCGATATAAAGACGGTATAACCACCTCCATGTTTGTGGTATGTTACCCCGATATAAGGCCGGTATAACTACCTCCATGTTTGTGGTATGTTACCCCGACATAAGGACGGTATAACCACCTCCATGTTCGTGGTATGTTACCCCGATATAAGAACGGTATAACCACCTCCATGTTTGTGGTATGTTACCCCGATATAAGAACGGTATAACTACCTCCATGTTTGTGGTATGTTACCCGATATAAGGACGGTATAACTACCTCCATGTTTGTGGTATGTTACCCGATATAAGGTCGATATAACTACCTCCATGTTTGTGGTATGTTACCCCGATATAAGGACGGTATAACCACCTCCATGTTTGTGGTATGTTACCCCGATATCAGGACGGTATAACTACCTCCATGTTTGTGGTATGTTACCCCGATATAAGGACGGTATAACTACCTCCATGTTTGTGGTATGTTACCCCGATATAAGGACGGTATAACTACTTCCATGTTTGTGGTATGTTACCCCCGATATAAGGATGGTATAACTACCTCCATGTTTGTGGTATGTTACCCGATATAAGGTCGGTATAACTACCTCCATGTTCGTGGTATGATACCCCGATATAAGGACGGTATAACTACCTCCATGTTCGTGGTATGTTACCCCGATATAAGGATGGTATAACTACCTCCATGTTTGTGGTATGTTACCCGATATAAGGTCGGTATAACTACCTCCATGTTCGTGGTATGATACCCCGATATAAGGACGGTATAACTACCTCCATGTTCGTGGTATGTTACCCCGATATAAGGATGGTATAACTACCTCCATGTTTGTGGTATGTTACCCGATATAAGGTCGGTATAACTACCTCCATGTTCGTGGTATGTTACCCCGATATAACGACGGTATAACTACCTCCATGTTCGTGGTATGTTACCCCGATATAAGGACGGTATAACCACCTCCATGTTCGTGGTATGTTACCCCGATATAAGGACGGTATAACCACCTCCATGTTCGTGGTATGTTACCCCGATATAAGGACGGTATAACTACCTCCATGTTTGTGGTATGTTACCCCGATATAAGGACGGTATAACCACCTCCATGTTCGTGGTATGTTACCCCGATATAAGGACGGTATAACTACCTCCATGTTTGTGGTATGTTACCCCGATATCAGGACGGTATAACCACCTCCATGTTTGTGGTATGTTACCCCGATATAAGGACGGTATAACCACCTCCATGTTCGTGGTATGTTATCCCGATATAAGGACGGTATAACCACCTCCATGTTTGTGGTATGTTACCCCGATATAAGGACGGTATAACTACCTCCATGTTCGTGGTATGTTACCCCGATATAAGGACGGTATAACCACCTCCATGTTTGTGGTATGTTACCCCGATATAAGGACGGTATAACCACCTCCATGTTTGTGGTATGTTACCCCGATATAAGGACGGTATAACTACCTCCATGTTCGTGGTATGTTACCCCGATATAAGGACGGTATAAACACCTCCATGTTCGTGGTATGTTACCCCGATATAAGGACGGTATAACCACCTCCATGTTTGTGGTATGTTATCCCGATATAAGGACGGTATAACCACCTCCATGTTCGTGGTATGTTACCCCGATATAAGGACGGTATAACTACCTCCATGTTCGTGGTATGTTACCCCGATATAAGGACGGTATAACCACCTCCATGTTTGTGGTATGTTACCCCGATATAAGGACGGTATAACTACCTCCATGTTCGTGGTATGTTACCCCGATATAAGGACGGTATAACCACCTCCATGTTTGTGGTATGTTACCCCGATATAAGGACGGTATAACCACCTCCATGTTTGTGGTATGTTACCCCGATATAAGGACGGTATAACTACCTCCATGTTCGTGGTATGTTACCCCGATATAAGGACGGTATAAACACCTCCATGTTCGTGGTAGTTACCCCGATATAAGGACGGTATAACCACCTCCATGTTTGTGGTATGTTACCCCGATATAAGGACGGTATAACCACCTCCATGTTCGTGGTCTGTTACCCCGATATAAGGACGGTATAACTACCTCCATGTTCGTGGTATGTTACCCCGATATAAGGACGGTATAACTAAAAAAAATGTACCTTCATGTTCGTGGTATGTTACCCCGATATAAGGACGGTATAACCACCTCTATGTTTGTGGCATGTTACCCCGATATAAGGACTGTATAGTCACCTCTATTACACTGATTGATTTAGATTTTATCTATGACATGTTTATGCTGAACATAAAATCAATTTCTAAGCCTAATCCTGAATCATGTGTCAATCAATGCGTCAATCAATACATTACTTCGTTATGACTGCCAGGAACCAGATTCCCAGAGGAAATCATTAATTGAGTCGTTCAGGTATGGATGTATATAGTTCGCTCGGAAAGCTGTATTGTTCTCATTATTTCCACCAGACTGAAGGTCATTTAAACATAATGGGTTCATACAAGCATATCCATAAAGCTGTGATAAAATGGATATAAAACTCCGGTTATATTAGAAAGTATGGTGATCAGTGGTAGGTACGGCCGTTATGTACATGTCACTTGTACGACCACGGTGTGTTGCATTTTTAGATCGTTTTGAATTACAACGTAGCCAACTACTAGACACATCAGACACACCAGACACATCAAACACACCAGACACATCAAACACACCAGACACATCAGACACATCAGACACACCAGACACACCAGACACATCAGACACCCCAGACACACCAGATACATTGGACACACCAGACACACCAGACACACCAGACACACCAGACACATCAGACACACCAGACACATCAGACACACCAGACACATTAAACACCAGACGCATCAGACACACCAGACACACCAGACACACCAGACACATCAGACACCCCAGACACACCAGATACATTGGACACATCAGACACACCAGACACACCAGACACATCAGACACACCAGACACATCAAACACACCAGACACATCAAACACACCAGACACATCAGACACATCAGACACACCAGACACACCAGACACATCAGACACCCCAGACACACCAGATACATTGGACACACCAGACACACCAGACACACCAGACACATCAGACACACCAGACACACCAGACACATCAGACACACCAGACACATCAAACACACCAGACGCATCAGACACACCAGACACACCAGACACATCAGACACCCCAGACACACCAGATACATTGGACACATCAGACACACCAGACACACCAGACACATCAAACACACCAGACACATCAGACACATCAGACACACCAGACACATCAGACACCCCAGACACACCAGATACATTGGACACACCAGACACACCAGACACACCAGACACATCAGACACACCAGACACACCAGACACATCAGACACACCAGACACACCAGACACACCAGACACACCAGACACATCAGACACACCAGACACACCAGACACACCAGACACATCAGACACACCAGACACACCAGACACACCAGACACACCAGACACACCAGACACATCAGACACACCAGACACACCAGATACATTGGACACACCAGACACCAGACACACCAGACACACCAGACACACCAGACACATCAGACACACCAGACACACCAGACACACCAGACACATCAGACACACCAGACACATCAGACACACCAGACACACCAGACACATCAGACACACCAGACACACCAGACACACCAGATACATTGGACACACCAGACACACCAGACACACCAGACACACCAGACACACCAGACACATCAGACACACCAGACACACCAGACACACCAGATACATTGGACACACCAGACACACCAGACACACCAGACACACCAGACACATCAAACACACCAGACACATCAGACACATCGGACACACGAGACACACCAGACACACCAGATACATTGGACACACCAGACACACTAGACACACCAGACACATCAGACACACCAGACACACCAAACACACCAGACACATCAGACACACCAGACACTCCAGACACATCAAACACCAGACACATCAAACACACCAGACACACCAGACACACCAGACACATCAGACACTCCAGACACACCAGACACACCAGACACACCAGACACATCAGACACACCAGACACACCAGACACATCATACACACCAGACACATCAGACACACCAGACACATCAGACACACCAGACACATCATACACACCAGACACACCAGACACATTAGACATATCGAACAAATCAGGCCGCTCTTTAATTTATATTATTTGGTCACTTGAAAAAAAAAGATCGGGTTAATTGTCAAAACTGTATCATGTGTGATGAAAAAAAACCGGTTTTCTTTTACCTTGAATTGCGATTTTGATAGGTATCATTACCGGTATTATTTAGTTTGCTGAAAACAATCGTCAATGTCTTTCTGGTCACAATTATGAGGCTGACAAAACAGTGATTTTTTTTATAATTGATTAATTCTGATATTAATGGTGCTATTCATATGTCCGCGAATCGGTACTAGGACACCCATACTTAGCGACTGTCTCGCGACTTCACCGAGCATCCCACGAACTTAAATTTTTGTTTATACCTTATCAAAACTAGCATGTGACATATTAAAAATCCATAATGCATATTGTATGTATACAGGTATAAACCATTATTCCTGACCATGATGACTCATCACGACCCGTAATCAGCAGACACAAATAGGAGTGTTCAGGCTAGCGAAGATGGGAGGACACTTTAAGACACATTTCTACACAACACCAAAAGTTTAACACTTGATGCTATGTCATCCTCCAAAAGTTTGAGATTTCAATTGTATCTAGAATGGAAAGATAATTAATTGTAAAAGGGCAGATTGAGGACTTGATGTGTCGAGGGGGTACAGATTGAGGACTTGATGTGTCGAGGGGGTACAGATCGAGGACTTGATGTGTCGAGGGGTTACAGATCGAGGACTTGATGTGTCGAGGGGGTACAGATTGAGGACGTGATGTGTCGAGGGGGTACAGATTGAGGACTTGATGTGTCGAAGGGGTTCAGATCGAGGACTTGATGTGTCGAGGGGTTACAGATTGAGGACGTGATGTGTCGAGGGGGTACAGATTGAGGACTTGATGTGTCGAGGGGGTACAGATCGAGGACTTGATGTGTCGAGGGGTTACAGATCGAGGACTTGATGTGTCGAGGGGGTACAGATCGAGGACTTGATGTGTCGAGGGGGTACAGATCGAGGACTTGATGTGTCGAGGGGGTACAGATCGAGGACTTGATGTGTCGAGGGGGTACAGATCGAGGACTTGATGTGTCGAGGGGGTACAGATCGAGGACATGGTGTGTCGAGGGGGTACAGATTGAGGACTTGATGTGTCGAGGGGGTACAGATCGAGGACTTGATGTGTCGAGGGGGTACAGATCGAGGACTTGATGTGTCGAGGGGGTACAGATCGAGGACTTGATGTGTCGAGGGGGTACAGATCGAGGACATGATGTGTCGAGGGGGTACAGATAGAACAAGAGGCCAATGACAACGTATTTCCCTGAACTGGATCTTTTCACAATAAAGCTATGATTTTTCTGATAAGCAATTTTTGATGGACAGATGGGTTCAGACCTGTGATAATGGCGGCGCCCAGGTAGATCGACATGTACATGTTTGCTCTGACCGAGATGGATATAAATCAGGTCGAGTCGATCGCTATATAAGGACATAAACATAGATTTACGTCACCGGCCTGTTATCCATAATGCATTGCGAGGTTCAGCCAATCGACTAAATGAGATGTGATCACATGATCTGTTTTATACGGAAGCGTAGTAGGCTCAGTTGGAGTATATTTTTCATGGCATGCGAAAATATTTTATCTGGCGGCCGCCACTTAATTATCTGGAGGTCGCCACTTATTATCTGGCGGCCGCCACTTAATTATCTGGCGGCCGCCACTTAATTTTCTGGCGGCCGCCACTTAATTTTCTGGCGGCCGCCACTTATTTATCTGGCGGCCGCCACTTAATTATTTGTTATTGTTTTTACAATTTGATATGATATCTGCTACGGTAATTACAGTGATTGTCGTTTTCAAATCCAATATTATGATTTAGAAATGATTTGTTAAATTTAAATTTAATTTTTATAATTTCCGGAAATCTTAACCGATTACCGGATCTATCTTCTGTTATTATTACTAAATGAAGAAAACTGAGACAAAATCAAGGTGCTATGTTGTCATGTTGCTACATGTAATTCCCTATGACTAAAATGCTACGGTTATGTTGCGGATAACGCTTTGAAAACGATCAGATGATACAAATAAATAAAGTTTTACAAAAAAAGAAATCTTTTGATTTTGTTGGAAACGGTAATATATTTCAATAGCCTAACTGGGCAATTTTCACTGAGGCTGAAAGCCGAGGTGCATATTTCTTAGGTCAGATCCGTAAAACCATGGATTGTCCTAAACTAAAGTCTGCATTTACTTTATTATGATTTCTACAGATTTGTCATATAAATAAAAAACATGAATAAAATGTTCATTTCATGAATAAAACGAAAGTTTATGTTAAGAATAAAGACTAAAAGTAACATTTTACGTTCCAGTAATTGTACATTTTGATGGAAGTCTATTTTTATATTTTAAATCTTTTTATTACAGTTTTGCCAGTGAAATATAGATAATTATCGAACTAATAAAGCTGATATTTTCTCTGCAATGGAAATATAACATGACAAAACCTTATATTTTCAAATATAAGCTTATATTTTTCACTAGTGAAAATATAAGGTTTTATCAGAACTACCCTAAACTAAATAAACACGAACTGAAGTTTATGTCGTTTATTATTTATAATACATTTTTAATTGTAGATTATTCTGCGAAATCTTGACTATTGAGCTTGTTGTACCTGAACTACACTAAGGGGTTGATATAACATTCCGCGGACCTGGCAGAACGTCATATGGACTTCTCGGTGACGTCATGATGTTTTATAACGAGATAATCAATGTAATGTTATCCGGTTTGGACCAATGAGTAACATTATAAAAAATACACTATAAAATTTTCGGAGCATTCCGTACCTTTATCGAGAAATATTTATATGTATATATTATATTTCTCTCGGTAGAACTTCGACAGGAAATACAAATCTATATCTTCGGATCACCAACACATAGTGTATATGATACATTGTGCTAATAAATAGATAAATAACTTAGCAACACAAATGACGAAGGAGGACAACGTTTTGACTCGTGCCCTTACCTGGCCTCGAACTCACGATCTACGGGAGACATTTTATACACGATATATTGTAAATTTTAAGTCTTGTCTTACATATATGGTGTTCCGTAAGGGCCAAATTTCCAATATCGCTCCTTCGCTCCTTCGACCTAAACGCGAAGGAGCGAAAACACGATGGCGAAGGAGCGAAAACATGATGGCGAAGGAGCGAAAACACGATGGCGAAGGAGCGAAAACACGGTGGCGAAGGAGTGATGTAGGAGCGAAAACACGATGGCGAAGGAGCGAAGTTCCATCGCTCCTTCGCCATCGTGTTTTCGCTCCTTCACTCCTTCGCGTTTAGGTCGAAGAAGCGAAGGAGCGATATTGGAAATTTGGCCATAACGGAACACCATATATATAAGATATCTTATATAGGAACGAAACCTTGCCAAAGTATAAAAAAAAAACGAACTCTCCCCACCCGGAATCGTTTTATGACCAATAACATGTTCTCTAGAACCATTACCGTTGATGTGGAACAGCTTTGTTCTCTTGATCTATTTTTCCATATCATCGAGCCTTCCCCGGGCTTTGTTTCCCAGATGTGATAATCGACATAATTTTACCGTTAAAGGAGTTACCTCTAGCGACTAATATTTTATAATCACGAACATTTTGACAATTAGCTCAAATTACTGCATCTCTTTTTCGGCATAGCCGTATAATATTTACTTTTGGCCGCGGATATGACGCGACAGGTGGCGTTACTGGTCAAGATGAAGTATGTGATTGGTCAATGTAGCGGTAGATGCAAAATGTAGATATGCAGTTAAAAAGGAAACAAAATTAAGATTGAATGCAAGCTGAATAAGTGGATGTATCTTTTCAAATGACACATTAATAAAATTACATTACTGATTCAAATGCAGCCTTATTATCACAAAAAATGATTCAGATCGATATAATTTTGTTATCCGTGCTGAAATGCATTAGTTCGTTAATTTATTTCAACAGCAGATTTACATTATAATCAACAGCATTAAAACTATGCCTTTTATCTTTTTAAAGATATTTCTTGTTATGAATATCTTCTACGAGAATCTGTTCTAGTAAGCTCATACATGTGACGTAAAGTTATTCAAGTATATTACCGTTTCCAACAAAATCAAAACATTTCGTTTTTTTTTGTAAAACTTTATTTATTTGTATCCTCAACATAACTGTAGCATTTTAGTCATGCTTTCGGAGTACATTTTGTATTTCCGTAGTAATACCGTAGTGCTACCGTACGTAGCTTATAGGGAATTAGATGTAGTAACATGACAGCATAGCACCTGGATTTTGTCTCTGTTTTCTTCATTTAGTAATAATCACAGAAGACAGATCCGGTAACCGGTTCAGATTTCCGGAAATTATAAAAATCAAAATTAAATTTAACAAATCATTTCTAAATCATAATATTGGATTTCAAAAAAGACAATAACTGTAATTACCGTAGCAGATATCATATTAAATTGTAAAAACAATAACAAATAATTAAGTGGCGGCCGCCAGATTAATAAGTGGCGACCGCCATATAATTAAGTGGCGGCCGCCAGATAATTAAGTGGCGGCCGCCAGATAAAATATTTTCGCATGCCATGAAAAATATACTCCAACTGAGCCTACTACGCTTCCGTAGTTTTACTACACAATAACTACGCATCAGTCACCTGTTTCATTCATTAGATAATGATTTGTCAATAATGTTGCAAAAACTGCAATGGGTAAAAGAATATGGCTTATTAACCCGTATAAATTGTTGAAATGTTAACTATACACATAAATGCAAGATTCTACCTTTGGAATTTGTAACTTAAATGTAAACAAAGACACAAAAACTGGTATACAAATTCAGTCAATTTGTTCATTTACTAGTTCCCAAACACTGGTCAAAAATTGCAGTAATATTGTTTTGCTAGCTGTTTTAATTTTCTCCACTTTCATTCTTGTTACCCATTCATCTTTTACACTTTCAGGCATCACTCTCACATGCTCGTCAATCATCGCAATCAATTCCATTTTCGTACGGTTTGATATCTTTCTCTAAATTCACTGTATCATTCTCAGTTACGGGGATTTTTCTTACTTTGATTTAAGGAATATTTTTTATAAGTTCAAAAGGCCAATGGTTTAACGTTTTCACATTTAAAAGTTGTGAGTTGTTGACATATTTCAATGTTACTATCAATCGACTTAATGTTTTCTATTAGAAACACCTTAAGGCCCATTGCCTATCAAATTATTGAACGAGTTTAATAAATTCCATGTGACATAGCCATTCATGTAAGATCCTCTATATACATAATACATGTACTTACTAGGTTATCTATTGTAACTGGGGGCTTCTCGGGTGGGATTCCCTCACTTCAAAATGTCATGTCACTTTATATACGGCCAATTTCTAGCTGTAACTCGGGTGTTAATTGTAAAACGAGAACTGCTTAATTGTCCTAGTACAAAAAATACATGTACATGTATGTGAATACATTATTGATAACGATTTCGGTGCTTTATTTTCTCAGTCTTTTATAAAAACTTGTAATTCCAAAGGTGGAATTGTTTATAATCTTGTAAACTTTAATGATACAAAATATTGAACAATAAATTACATAGATGAATTACCTAGAGCCAAAAAACATATTTATGCACGCAACACGTGTTTTTCGCATAGTAAACACGTAGTAAAAGAGATCATGTGATCACATCTCATTTAGTCGATTGGTCGAACTTCGCAATGCATTATGGATATTTTCAATTTAGTTTTATTCCGTGTGCAACAGCACATACGATTATTATATACATATATAATAAAACATACATATTATTTTCAAGATGGCGGAGAAACACAACCAGCCTATCAATAGTGATACTGTTCATGATAAAGATATGACATCGAAAGAAGATGAGATTAAAATACAACATAATTCATCAGATTTACAAACATAATTACTAGTTAGAAAACTAAGTGAAGTACATGCATATATACATGCAAAAATAATGAAGAATATATATCGTGTTTTTCATATAGTTTTTTTTTATGATAATTAAGCTTAGACAATTGACTACTTTATAAACATGAATTACCTATTCAACAGTGACTTCCTCTTCGCCGTGGCATGGATTTAATATCTACCTAAATTCCTTGACATTCTAATGTTATTAGTGGAGAACAGTTCAGTCATCTTGAAAACCGATGGTCGGCGATACAAATATGGTTTTATATATTTAGCTCTTAATTCTATATAAACTGGACATAATAAAATGAAATGAGACTCGTCTTCGACGTCATTACAATCACATAATGTACACAATCCTTGCGCTCTAGGTATACCATGATAGATTCAGATTATTTTATTTCCTTGTGTTACGAGACACATTGGAGAGTAGACATATACATATACAATAATACAATAGTACAGATAGTGATGGACAATCATATCATTATATCAATCAAGAATATATATATCTTGATACAGAAGAACACATTACATGGTATATCATTAACAAATAGCACAATGCATTACATTTACTTAAATTCATATTAAATGATAATCACAGTGTTTATGCACTGATATTTTAACATTCACTACGTTGACCACAAAATTTTCAGGATTTTTTAAAAGAAATTCTTCATACAAATCCTCGATATAAGCCCCAGGATAAAATCTATATGAACGCTGACATATTTATTAAGTATAGATAATATTCATATACATTCATCATAAATGCATAATAAAGTAATATAGTATACAATATGTTTCATTGATAATACAAGCATGATATAGTATACTAGTACTATAGAAACGGTAAATAGTGCCAATCCTTACTTTTAAGTATATACATATACGATTTTACATATTAGCTTTATAAGGACCACTGATTTGTAGACAGGAAGTACACTGATATATACCTTTTATCCTATAATTATACAATCTCAACCATTCGACATGTCTTTTAAACTGATATAAAATTTAAATGAAAGTACAGGTCTGATATGTTTGTATCAACCTATCTTGAGGCAAAATTAGATATAATTATTTCGGCGCTTAAAACACAAAGATATATATTTGCCTAACTTATTTAATTCTCCAATATTCCGGGTATTTAATAGAAGGATCAACTTAAAAACACTGGGACGTCTGTAATAATATGACTTAATGTACTTTTGCCTTAAATCAGTATAACAGTTACACCTTAGAAGAAAATGAAATTCATCCTCAACATCATTAGAATTGCATACTTCACATATCCTATGATCTCTAGGACGGTTTCTATACCGTCCTTGTTCAATATTTAAATTGTGTGAACTAAGTCTAATACGTGCTATATTCTTTTGGTAAGAACTACTAATAGGTTTAGTTAAATAAAATTGTAGTGTAAAATTATCGATAAGATGTCGGTATAGAAAACCCTTTGGAATTGCTTGTATGTTTGATAAAAGTTCTTGACGATAAACGTCGTAAAATCTATTTTCAATAATTTTATAAGCTTTCCTATCATTGCATGTTATATTGTTCCAAAGATAAGATAATCCTAATTTATCTAATTCTGCTCTTATGTTTAAAATCCAACTGTCATTTGATCTTATCCTTTCCTCATAGCAATTTCTTAATATACAATTATATGAATTTCTCAGTTTCAACCAGTACTTAATTATACGAAGTTTTCTGAATGTTGACAATGGTAATCTTCCGAGTTCACAATATACTAAATTATTACATGTACTTTTTTTCACACCAAGTACTTTTTTACAAAAATTAATATGTATCTTTTCAATATCTAAGGCTTTGTGGAAACCCCATACCTCGGCACTGTAACTAAGTATGCTATTTACATATGTGTCAAACACAGAACATTGGGTATTAATGTTGAAATCATGATTTTTGAACTTATTATATATAGCGTAATATGCTTTATTGCCCTGTTCAGCCACATGCTTTTGGGTAACATAAAATTTACCATTATAATTGAAAAGCATCCCTAGATAATTGAATTGGTCTACAATTTGTAGTTCAGTTTCATTGTAAAACCACTTTTCGTTATTTTTAATATTCCCGCCGTTTCTAAAGACCATTATTTTCGTCTTGTCTGTGTTCAAAATAAGACTATATTTATTGTTATAAGATTTGAGAGCATCTATGACCTGTTGCAAATTCTCTGGAGAGTCA
Source organism: Pecten maximus (assembly GCF_902652985.1). Classification (NCBI taxonomy): domain Eukaryota; kingdom Metazoa; phylum Mollusca; class Bivalvia; order Pectinida; family Pectinidae; genus Pecten; species Pecten maximus. The sequence continues at coordinate 43,568,723 of NC_047025.1, read as the reverse complement.
GCAAATAACACTGTATCATCAGCATACATAAGAAGAAAAATACTGATTAAGTTAAGTTCAATTGATGGACAACATTCACTTATAAAATGCATTTCACAGTCATTTACAAATAATGAGTACAAAATCGGGGCGAGGATTTCTCCTTGGAAGAGACCGATTGTGTTGGAGAAGAAATCAGAGTAATAACCGTTATGTTTCACACAAGATTTAACTGAAATATATAATGATTGAATGACTCGTAACATTTTCCCCCTCACACCTTGTCTTATTAGTTTACTCCATAATTGAGACCTTTCAATAAGATCGAACGCTTTCTTGTAATCGACAAAGCAGCAGTATAACCTTCCGCCCTTTTTATTTAAATACTTGTTAATAAATGTTTGAAGTACAAATATTGCATCTACGGTAGAATGATTAGCTCTGAAACCAAATTGTGCATCTGTTATGATATTATTCTCATTACTCCACTTGACTAAACGCTCATTCAGTATGGATGTAAACAACTTACCCATACAACTAACAAGAGTAATACCTCTGTAGTTATTTGTATTATCAGCATCACCTTTCTTAAAAACAGGTGTAATAGCACCAGTAGACCAAGCCTCTGGAAATATCCCCGATTGAAAAATAGAGTTAAAAAGTTTAATAAAAAAAATGGAGACAGTATATCTTTACAATCAATAAAAAGTTCATTAAGTACTTTATCCTCGCCACAACTTTTGTTTCTTTTCAATTTACGTATAGCCAATAACAGCTCTTGCTCGGTGATATCTACATCCAATTCTTCAAATACACAAGACATATTGTTTTCATCATCGTCAATATTACCTTGCTCACTCGCTGTGTTACTTTGACCTGCGAGATTTTTAAAATGTAGGAAGAAATCATCAATTGAAATTTTGTTATGTATTTTTGATCGCCGTTTGCCGAAGAATTTATAAAAATGTTTTGGATTATGTTTTCTAAGGTATTCCATCATATCACCCTCTTGTCTCTGATATTCTCTTTTAATTCTTACCTCATATCTTTTATAATCTGTCTTTTTTCCTATAAGTGATCTATAATTAGTCTCACTTTTCTGAACATTAAAGTTATGCAAAGCGTTTTTGTATTCTCTGTATTTCTGCCTACACTGAATATTGAACCAAGGTTTATCATCTTTCAATTTAGATTTCTTCCTTTGACATATATTGGTTTCATGTGATTTACAATAAAAAAAACGTCACACATTGGTAAACAAATATTACATAAAAAGGAACAAACTTTGTCAATACATCTTTCAATATCTAATTCATTGATCAAGGGAGTTCCAATTATATCATTTAATGAGTCGATGTTTTGTAAAAGATTCTGTCTGATTACATTTACATTTTCATTCTTCCACCGTACATTTTCACATACACACCTAACATGAAGATGATCTTCCACTGGCCTTACTTCAGGATCTTGTTCTATTATTAACGTGAAGGATATGGGTGAATGATCAGAAACTGTTTCAAATTTTCCAGATTTAAACTCTACTATATTTTGAAAGCTATGTTTTTCTACTGAAAGGTAATCAATAAGGCTGGTGCCATAAGCACTACAAAAAGTAAAACTTCCATCAGGATCACCAGGATGGCGTCCATTCATTATTCTAAAACCAGTGTTCTTACAGAATGACAATAATTTTCTACCAAAAGAGTTAACTGTTTTATCCATATTGTTACGTACTGTTATATCATGTATATCATCAAAACGATAGTCAACAGATTCGCTAATATTTATAGCTAAATCATCATTTTCTATCAAATCGAGTTTACCACCAGTTCTCGCATTCAGATCTCCGGTTATATAAATTTTGCCATAATCTCTATATCTAGCTGATGCATCCTGTAGGTTTTGAAACAAATCAATGTCTTCAACATTCTCATAGAACACACTATTTTCAGGAGGAAAATAACAAAAAGCTATATAACTATCGATCATATTTTCAGCGATCTTAATCCATATAATACTATCATGTATATTTTCAACCACGGATATTCTATTTTTAAAACAGGTTTTGTACAATATTACTATACCTCCACCAATACCACTTTTCCTTGGATAGACCAATTTGGAATAACCGTCAAATTCAAAATCGTCTTTATCCGATATCCAACATTCGGATAAACAAATGAGATCATAGTTGACAAGAACATCTAAAAAGTCACCATTACATAATTTACTAAGGAGACCTTTTCCTATATTCCAAGATATGACCTGAAGTGATTGACGAATAAGGCTTGTTGGTACGTCACCCTCCGCGAGTCCCTATTTGCGTGTGGTAGTTCCGGTAGAACTTCCGGTAGCACTTCCGGTGTTGCTTGCAGCTGCACCACGCCTCCCGCTATCACCGACTGTCTCTGGCTCGTAAGGCTTGCCGTTGACATAGAGCTTATCCCTTACAAGTCTAACCGTGGCTCTCTCCTCAGACTCCTTGATATGTTTCATCACTGGGTATAATTTTTTACGTCGCTCTTCGACCTCAGGAGGAAATTGTTCGTGTATTCCATACCGTGTTCCTTTAAGCTTATATGAACTTCGTTTGACTCGCTGGAGATCTTGATAGAAGATGAACCTCGCGACAATAGGCCTGTTTCTACCACTTATATGTCTACCAAATCTATGGACATTTCCAAACTCAATTCTGTCATGAATGTTGAGTTCATTGGAAAGAAAGTCCCGTAGCTTGTTCTCCGTTAACTCCTCTCTTGACTCCCCACCAAGTCCAGTAAACACCAAATTATTCTTCATGGAGCGACACTGAAGATCGGTTACGGTTTCGGACAGTTTATTCCGTTCATCCCTGAGTTTTTCCATTCTGTAATTAATTAGATCTATATCATTTTGCTGTTCACTCAATAACTTTGATAGTTGTTCTGTTTCCTCACTCTTGTTCTCAATAACCTCACAACGATGATCAATAAAAGCAACTGCATCCTCAAAATCTGCAATTTTCTTTTCAAATGCATTTACTCTTCTAATGGTCTGAGATAGAGTAGCGTCAATGTTCTTTACTTGGTGTTCAATGATATCAAGTTTCTGAATTTTTGACACAAGGAAGTCTAGTTTTGCATGCGCTCCATGTAAATCAGTATTGCTAGGCATATATGTGGATGTTGCTCGAACAGATGAAGGTGAAGGAGTTGACACACAGGGCCTGGGAATTGTCTCATTGATGATTTCTCGCGGGTGTAAAACCTCATTTGCTTCCTTCAAAATAGTGCTAACAGAAAGTGTGTCCGTGCTGTCATTAACGCTACTTTCACTACTACAACTGGCATTGCTCTTCTTCTTACGCTTTTTAGACTTATTGCCCATGATGAATGATAGAATGCAAGTCCGTAATGCAGTAGACCGTGACGGAAAAAAATGTCAATAGGGACACCTTACCTGAGCACACAGGTGAAAATCTATTTATAGCACAAGTGTACCGCAGGTATCTCACATGTAAACAAGGTGAATGAGCAATATATGAACAGAATCAAAACATCAACAGAGGTACTTTTGAGTTGAATGACTACAAACCTCCGACACCACACGTCCAGTAATATCCTGTAATGGCACATTACGAGTTTTCAGAAGTGAGTTCAACGAAATGCATGGCAAAATCCAAGAAAATTCGGAGCAGGTGAAAAAACAACGTCCAATACTATCGCACATGCGCACAGATAACAGGCCGGTGACGTAAATCTATGTTTATGTCCTTATATAGCGATCAACTTGACCTGTAAATGTTATACACGCGTTTTAGCTGTGTCACCGAAGTGAGGCATGCACACGCTCGGCGATTCGTTACGCTCTAGTGGTCTTACCTGTATATGAACAATGGCTCCTTTCAAATCCTACCTCACTATGCCTGGAATTGTCATCCAGGAGAAAGGTGTCCTTAAACTTCTCCAGGGCCTTCTAAGGCCTCAGATCCTGACAACATCAAACCCAGGGCCATGAAAGAATTAGCCACGAAAATTGCACTGATCCTTACTCGGATATATAACAATCTCTGGCAACAGGTGTAGTCCCTCTGGATTGGAAAACTGCCAATATTTCACCAGTTTATAAAACGGCACCAAATCCATTCCAGAAAATTACAGGCCTATATTCATGACTTGAATCTGTAGCAAAATCTTAAAGCATATTATATCCAACATCAAGTTTCATGCTGGTAGAAATGATATCCTGTACCCGGTCCAATATGGTTTTCGTAAATCACGATTCTGAGAAACTCATTCCTTAGAATTCATAGACGATATATACAGAAACCTTGTCGATGGCCATAAAAAGAAATACTAATATATGGACTTTAACAAAGCCAGTCATTCACTCCTCATCCACAACTTACAACATTATGGAATAAGGGGAAGGGAGAAAATTCTGACTCTGTCAATGTAAACTCTGGAGTACCCCAGGGATCAGTTTTGGGACCCAGTTTATTTTTCTGCTATATAAATGATATCACTGTGTGTCTTGATGCTACAATTAGACTACATTTTTTTGTATTTGCAGGTGACACAATTTCATATTTGGTTGTCAAGACAAACAGTGACGCTGAGACGCTTGACAAACTTTTACTTTGGGAGCAAATATAGTATATGGCCTTCAATCCAATAAATGCGATGTGTTATCTGCGACTTAAACAAAACATCACACAGTCTACAACTACAAATTAAATAGGCATATATTAGAGCCATGTTGCTCGGGCAAAGTATTTAGGCATTACCATCCAATCTGACTTAAAATGGGATTCCCATATAAATACCATCTTCTCAAAAGCAAATTCCACTCTTGGCTTTCTGAGGCGAAATCTCAAAATTGGCTCAACATCAGTACAACTGCGGCATACCAATCACTAGTACGACCATCATTAGAGTATGCCTGCACAGTATGGGACCCACACATGGAGTTCTGGAAACACAGGACAGACAGTTAACCAGGAGACACAAAACTCCACACAAAGGAATCAACCAGAAACAATCTTCACGCCGAACTACAGCAAAACAAATACGACATGACGTTCCGTCTCTACCCTTAACAGCAATGAGGATCGAAACCAACCTGGCTTCACGAGCTCAGAGATCACCTACAGATGTCAACAATGGATCATACAGTGGTAATTCCATGGTAGACCGTTCGTTACATAAACGTACAGGTACATCCAGGTCTGGTCCTGGTAGGAGTGAGTATCACGAAATTCCTCAGTCGCACCATCAAAACGGCACTGGCAACAGAAGGTAGGGAGGCCCGGAGCACTGTGACTGTACAGATTACATATCCGTGACAGTAGTCAACTGAATTACAGTGTCTACAAACTATTTATATCCATGATGTAATATGTATGGGGAATGCTGGATCTCGGAGACGATTAATTTAAATGCTCGTGATATTCCAAATTTTCATATCCTAGGAAATCTGGAAAGGGAGGAGGAATGGTAATTTTTAAAACAAAGATTATTGATACAGTTATTGCGATAAAACTTTCCAAATAGAATAATATGATGCATTTAATTTTCTGTTACTTTCCCCAAGAAAACAGTATATATAACAGAACTAGTGATGTTGATTTATTTCAAAGTTTAGAGGAATCGCTTGTCAAGTATAGTGATGGAGACAGACTCGAGCCTCACTTTCTACAGCAAAAATGAAGTACTATGGATTAGTTGTTTACGTCTTCGGACAATTTTAAAGATATTAGCATGTTCAAGTCCGGAACGTTTTTACATTTTTTACAATTTCAGATCATTCACCACTATCGTTTCAATTACAGTTGAAATACAAACAGGAACTAGAGATTGACAAAATAAACACTACAGAAAGAGTTTAAGGTGAGTCTGTTAAATGGAGAAATAGAAATGTAAATATTATTAGAAATAATTTGAGTGGTACTGTAAACAATCTTATGGATATTGGTAATAGAATCATTAGCTCACTAAGGCGTTATAGATGATGTGTGTCAAGTTGGTAATACATGTGTTTTACCTTATTGTGACGTGCGTAAAGTGTGTGCCAAAAATGGTCAACGTAGAAATAAAAGGTCAGATGACAAGCCACGGTTTACAAATGAATGTAAGAGAAAGTATTTTGTCTACACACATGCATTGTCAAGCTTTAACCATTGTATGTCGTATTCTTCGTAGTCATCATATTTTTATAGGAAAAGTCGTTGTGCAAAACACTTGAAAACAGATTGAAACGGCAATATAACAGACACGAAGGTGACTTGTTTGATTTGATTCGCAAAAATAACCCAAAACAGTTTTATTAATATCTCTCGAAACCTAAAAGTAGAACAACGCAGTCCAATGTAACATTGGATGGATTTTATACTCACTTCCAAAACATTGATGAGTTTGGCAACACTGATGTGACAGTTACTGCTGGTGTGACAATTACTGCTTGTGAGACAAATTTTGAAGAATTATATTTACAGATCAGTGAGGAGGAAGTGTTCGCGGCAATAAGAAATCTGAAAAGGGACAAAAGTTGTAGTGAAGATAGTATTTTAAATGATTTTTTTTAGATTGTGCTAATGAATTGCTATCATGTATTATAAATGTCTTCAATATTTTCCAGTCTGGCTTTTTTTCAGAGTCGTGGACTCGTGGAGTCGTGGAAGTTTGAATCATTACAATTGAAAAAAGGATGATATCGATAATCTGAATAATTACAGAGCTTTGACAATAATAAGTTGTATGTGTAAATTATTTACATCTATTCTTAATAAGAGGCTGATGAAATGGGATAAACAGATGCAAAGCATGAGCGGAGTACTAATGGCTTTGCTCAGTCGTCAATAACGGAACACCTTAAATAATCTTACGTTAAATTTTGCTGTTTCTTGCATTTCTTTGTCCATGGACTGTTTATATAGTGTAGATTAGATGTTGACTTATATCTAGCTAAATATTGAAGCTGGAAATACAGACAATATCGTTCGTATACATCATAATAGCGTGGGTTTTGTACCAGGGTATGATCACCAAAACTATTTCTGATATTAATATATATGTATGAGATATAGATATATGTGCGCACGTAGATACATGAACGATTTTCCAGAAGACCAAAAAGAGTTTAACTTCTATTCTGTTTAGGTCTTTTATACTAAATACATCCATTTAACGGTGATTGATATTTCGGGATATATGACAAATATTACTAATAGATGATCTATAGAGGTCTAGGAATGCATATTCCATTCTTTGTTTCTCCATAGATTTCCGTGTTCAAAGTCAGCTACTGGAAATGTTTAAAGCATTTTACCTTTTGTTTGAAACTAAATAGAGACTGGTACTTGAAAGTCCAACACTTAATCGAAAATAAAAAATAAAAAAAAAAGCTGTTACACTAAATAAATTGTGGGTTGATGACCCCATTCCGGCACTTAACTGTTATTTTGAGTCATTTTATTGAAAGAGATTAAGTATCTTAATTAAGCAATCAGAATCGTAAAAGTACAAATACGATTGATACATGTAAGTGTCTTATTACAGAATCTATCCATACACCTTCCGTTACACACTCGGGACTCCGTGTATATCATAAACACACCATGCGTACTATATCCTGATTGATACAAATATATCTAGAGAACTGGCGAATTATCTTTTGAAAAACTGCACCTTGATCAAAATTTGAATAATCCAGTTTTTTTAATAAACATATTTTCTTTGTGTTATGTTTAAAACCTCCCTCATGGTACATTTTCTCTCTCTTGTGGCCAGATCGGGATAGCTAATTCCGGGAGAACACTTAATAATAGCACATCAATTGCAAAAACTGAAAAATGAATAACTAATCGAATCATACTTTTTTAATTTCAAGTCTACACCATTTATCCTATATAGGAGGAGATACTGAGAACATGAAATCAAGTGATATTTACGTGTAGGGGGAATGCTAAGTTTGTCATGCGTCTGTAGTGGTGAATTTTGGATGCTGTGCGTACACTACAAGGCTAAAAACTGTGTACCACTACAATAAAAGTGTACCATCTCAAATAATGCATTTCTCTAATTTAACAGATATAGTCCGACTTAGAATTGATTAATATTTTATGTCTTAAATGCTATCCACGAAGCTTTTTTGACCGTGTGGGTTGTTCTGTCATAGAGAACTTTCCGATATTTTTTTTTTCGTTGTTCCTATATTCTATTTTATCTGTGTTTACCTGTACCAATATCTGTTTCAATATATTGTATGGAACATAATTAATCTTGTCCCCAAGCTTCTGTTTAATTCTTTATGATGATCACCAATTAGGAATGACACTCGAACTTTCCACTTGTTAATGTTGTGTTATGTATGTAACGTTGTATGCCGATGATACTATTCTACATGAAGTCAATCGAAGATTTACAAACGCAACTTAACGTATTTCACACCTACTCAGAATTGTGGCATCTTAAAGTTACCATTGACAAGACTAATGTCATGTTTTTTGGGAGAGGAACGGTGTCTCAAAATAAACATTTCACCTATAATGGCAATGATATAGAAATTGAGGAAATTTCAATAAAAATGGTTTTACACATTTAAATATCAAACAACTATATAAAAAAAATGCCTTAGGGCCATGGATGGTGTAATTGCAAAATGCAGAAAACATCATCTGAACATCGATTGTACATTGGATATTTTTGATGTAGAAATCAAAGCGACTATATCATATAATTATATGGCTGTGAGGTTTGGGGGTTTTGTGACACCAAACACTTAGAACGTCTACATATAAAATTCTGTAAATATATCCTTAAATTGAAAACATCCACACCAAAAGTTATGGTATATGAAGAATTGGAAAGGTTTCCATTAAGTATAAATATAAAAGTTCAAATGATTGGTTTTTGGACCAAAATGATAGATTCAACTCATAATAAACCAGAGACATATATACAGATCTGTATATATGTCTCTGAATAAACTAAGTAACAAACTTTTCCAAATATTCAGAAATTATAACTAACACGATTCGTTTGCAACGCGTGTTTTGATTGGTTGCGGACCGACTTCTAATCTGCGATAGAACCATGACATATCGTGTTAAGCCACGCCCCGTTTCTAATCAAAACAATATGGCGTCAAGTTCGACTCGTAGCGAAATTCAACACTCTGCACCATTTATGATTGATGACCCGTGATATTGACAGTTAAGCTGACAGGGTTACGCTTAACGCTAACTATATGCTGTGTCTGTACTATGTGTACCTGTGTCACCTTGACCTTTGCTAGTCCTCTGTTCACGTGTGCTGTCTCTGGTCGATGTTTTTGTCGTGCATTGTTCGTAGTCGCTTGCTTTTTCGTCAGTGTCTGTCGTGCCTGTGTATCCTCTGTCGTGATTGGTCCTTATAGTTTTGTATTGTTAAAAAGTGGGATAAATTCAGAGTGCGCATGCGTCAAGGTAGACAGACGGATTTTCTTCATCTCCGTAAGTTTTGAAATATTTTGCATATTTACATGTTTAATTGGACTAATGAAGAAAACAGAAGTTATGTGTTACGTGTACATTACGAGATTGTATTGTTGTTCAGTGAAAGTGTTGTTCTATAGACTGGAATTGGTGTTAAATTCGCTGCCTTTGTTCTGACCCTGGTCAAGTATAGTGACCAGTGAGTGACCAATGTTCACGATATAGCAATAGTGCTTTACATACATGTACTTGGACCTATTCGGTGACAATATATATGTAACATGTGCATATACTGACTAGTTGAAAATAACAGAAATATGGGTGACGATAGCATAACGGAGGAAAAAACTGTGTTTGATAAGAGCGAAATAAGCTTTACATCTACGCAAATAGATAATGGAATATACGAGCTGTTGTCGGAGGAGGCAGGGTCACTCAACAAATCTGAATTTAAATCATATATAAGAAGAGTGTACACATGTGACAGCGACTCATTATTGAGTGTTCGACAGTCTTTGTATGATTGTGCATTAAAAAGGATTCCAGCTACGCCCTCTGGAGTCTTAGTAAAGCGTACTAATGGAGGGAGCATGAAAGCTGAGGGAAAACTTGTGGAAGATATTTATCTCCTGTATCATTACATCGGGGGTAGTGTTGGAGTCGAGGAATTGAAAAATGTTCTCAGATATAAAGATCGAAATAAGTCGCGAACGGAAACGGATATTGATACGACTGTCAATGCGACACCAGTCGTGCGTAGCGATAACGGTACTCCAGTGAATCGTCACATAAGCGTGGACGCAACGGAAGATCTATTCAGACTACTCGTTGGTATGCGGTCAGAAATAATGGAACAACTTAACTCTCTGCTACAGGTGTCGAACCAAGAGTTAAGGGACATGAAGGATGAAATATCGGCTCTGAAACGTGATAATACCGAGAAGGGGAAAATAATATCACATCTCGAGAAAGAACTTAATAGCTTGAAACCTAAACCTAGAAATACGGCCAGTGGTCTATTTGGAATCGCGCAAACTGTACAAGTGAATAGTAGTTATGACGTGCTGGATTCTGAAAATATTCGTCGCGACTCTGCAGACAATATTCAAAAGCATTTGAATACAAGTACATGTAAATCAAGTAATGTTTCGTCCGCTGACGATAAGAGTCAGCACGACCCGATAGCATCGGAGCCGGAATCTGCTATACATCAGCCGAGTTACGCAGAGAAGGTAAAAACTGTTCGCACACAGGACACATCTAACGCACGCGATGTTCTCCGAAATGAGACAGCGACAACTGATTCTAAAAGTAGACCTAAGTACGTGTTTCAGGGTGTCCGGAGAAAGTCAAAGCCCAAACGTTTACTCATGTCAAGAATTAAGGCAGACGGTTCGTCGAACGAAATCATCCAATCTATCATATCTTACGCCGCGAATCGCGGTGTCAAAATAACTTGGGTACAATTGTTAAAGTATTGGGACAGAGAGAATCCTACATACACCGCTAGGGTCAATGTAGTGGAAGAGGATTACCATATTGTTACAGATGGTTCCTTCTGGCCGGAAGGTGTGTTAGTTCGAGAATGGTGGGATCGAGAAGTCTCGCGAATATCGAATAAAGGAAAACGCGACGAACGCGATATCAGACGACGGAATGTAAAAGACAAAAATGATTACGCGAACGACTACATGTATAGTAATGAGGACAGGTCTGTAAAACCAACCCATTATAGAAATGCCGGTTTCGGATATGCGGATACATCGGACGATTGTGATGGATACTAGATGTCGAATCCCTGTGTTATTAGACTTGCTGTTATTAGTATTCTGTTGGTTGATGTTACTACAGACATGGAACATGAGGGGTGCCATGTATGGCACACCGTATTTGTGTGAAACGTTAAAGACAGTTGATGTGGCGGTTGTGGTTGAACATTGGCTTATGCCTGAACAGGTAAGGTTTTTCGATTCTGTAGACCCACATTTTAAGTCATATGCAAGACAGGATAGCCGTATCTCTGAAAACCCTAATAACCGAGGGAACCGCGGTTTTGGCGGCGTCGCTATCATGTGGAATACGCGTCTGCAGGTTATGCCTCTTTTTAGTGAAGGAAACGACAGAATTATAAGCATTCGAATCAAGACGGGTGGTACTGTGGTATTCATTATTGGTGTTCTGCTACCGTCCTCTAATCAGAGTTTACGTGAGTATCGTGACACTATCGATACGCTAGCTGATGTTTACGATAGACTTGTCGAAGATGGAACTGTTATCGTGATGGGCGATTTTAATGCTCACATTTCAAAGATATATGGCGAAAAGAATCATGATATAGCGAACCACAGGGGAAAACTCTTGGAGGAATTCATGGTTGAAAGGCAGTTGATATCGGCCAACACTCAGTCATGGTCCACAGGTCTAGAATATACGTTTGTTTCCGGTAATGGTTTAAACGTTAGCATGATTGATCATATATTCGTCAATTACTCGAAAATTGATCTAATCGACTTTTGTCATAATTGCGATGACCATTTTCTGAATGTATCGGACCATGTCCCTGTGCAAATCGGTCTACGTAAACTTCCCGAATTGTATAACCAACAAATCAATGTCCGTAATGTTCATTGGAAAGCTGCTACACCGGAACATATCCAAGCATATCAGGAATATGTTGTAACTTCCTTACGATCTTGCGACATAAGTAATTGTGGTGTGACTGATGCTGATTGTTGTATCAAAACCTTCGTAAAATGTATGAAAGACGCGGCTGATTCCATACTTCCGCATAAAGTATACAAGCATTACCTCAAACCATATTGGAGACGTGGCAATGTGAAAACGCTACATAAGGACATGAGGCACATGAGGTCAATTTGGATATCTGAAGGTCGTCCTAGGGGACACACTTTTGAGTCTTATGCTAAATACAAACACGTGAAGAGGCTGTTTACGAATGAACTTATCAGAGCAAAGACAGAGTATGAGCAAGAGCAATTTCAAAAACTTGGGCAATGTGCCGAAATAGATACAGGTACATTTTATAAAGCTGTAAGGGCTAGACGCGGGAATAACGCGGGTAACGGATCGTCGGAACTTCGCGTTAATGGTGACATAGTACGCGATCCTGACCTTGTACGAGACGCATGGAGAAACCATTATAGTCTCCTTGCAAGCCCACTTGAAAAAGAACATTTCGATAATAAATTCATGACTTATATAACCGAGCGTGTATGCAAACTAGAATCAGAAAGTTTTAATAACTGTGATTCAATATGTGACAATCCTGTAACGCTTAATGAATTGAAGCTTGCATTGCGCGAAATTAATTCTGGGAAAGCTGGTGGACATGATGGTATAGTGGCGGAACATTTAAAGTTTTTGAACGATGAATCGCTTGTCATTTTAGTAAAAATTTACAACGGAATAATCTATACCGAACATTACCCAGGGCATTTCAAATATGGTGTTGTGATCAGTCTGTTCAAAGGAGGGAAGAAAGACAAACTAGATCCGAACAGCTATAGGGACATCACCCTCACTCCTGTTATTCAAAAATTGTTTGAAAAAATCCTCTATCAAAGAGTATGGAAGAAATGTTCTGAACTAGATTTTCCTCATCCGCTACAGCAAGGCTTCCGTAGTCGCTGTGGTAGTATAACTGCAGCATTTGTGGCAAAAGAATCAATTTCTCATTATCTAGAACAGGATTCAAAAGTATTCGCTGCCTTTTTGGACAACCAGAAGGCATTTAACAGTGTATGGATAACCGGAATGATGTACAAAATATACCATCTTGGTTTCAATGGGAAATTTTGGCGTCTTTTGTTTGACTCTTATCGAAACGTTGAAGCGTCTGTGCTTTATAATCAAATCCTGAGCAAACGGTATCCGGTGTTGCAAGGCGTCGGACAAGGAAGAACTTTATCTGCTTGGTGTTTTTTGGTAATAATAAATGATCTGATAGCTGAACTTGACACTTACAATCACGGTTTGAAAGTAGGAAATGTACATGTCCCGGGTGTTTTGCTAGCGGACGATACCATGGTCCTGTCCGCTTCCATGGACCATCTTCAACATGAATTAGACATTGTACATACATATTCATGCAAATGGAGACTTAATTATAACCCACAAAAGAGTAACGTTATGCAGTTTACACTAAACCGTCAGAAGCTGACATTTAATCGCACTGTTCATCTTGGCGAGAAAGAACTGTCCTGGGTAACGAGCACCATTTACGCAGGAGTTAGCTTCGTATATAACCTGAAAGACGATGAAGGCATACTCGACTCATGTAAAAAAGGAAGACGTACGCTTAATTCCCTTGTAGGTGTTGGCATTCATTATAATGGGTTAGACCCCTTAACGAGTAAGACTATACTGACTTCTGTGGTTATTCCAGGGATAGTATATGGATGCGAATTGTGGAATAATTATACCCAAAAAGCAACTGACCAAGTAAATGTAACATTAAGACACGCTTGTAGGCGCTGCGTTGGTCTACCGCAACGATCATCTACTGCGGTTACCTCGCAATGTATCGGTCTGATGGATCTGTGGAGTATGGTAGAAGAGAGAAAGCTGAACTTTTGGAATAAGCTTGCAAATGGCAATATGTCATTTGTGTGGTGCCTGTTATTTGTCGTCAGATTATGTAGTTTCATTTATGGCAACACACTTAAACGGAAGATGGGTTTTATCCAAGATGTTTTTAAATTAATGGCGAAATTCCAAATCGATATGTTTTTCAAAGAACAGGTTACTGACTTTATTTCATATCCGAAGACTACATGGAAAAGGTTTATCAAAAATGTTATAGCATATTGGTATTATGATAAATGGAGACATGATCTTGCATCAAAAGTGGAACTAAAACGGTATAGTGGAATACACGTATCGATGGGTCCTAACCCCATTCTGAGTTTATGTTCAAAGTTTCCGAAACATTGCTGGAAATTAGTAGACCTTATGCTCTTATCAGTGACTAATGTAACCGAAGAAGTGATATGTAGATTGTGTGCGAAAAATAGCATCGATATCGTTGCGCATTTACTTACTGAATGCCCAGTACTCTATATGACACGCGATGCTTTCTTAGAGCAGGTTGTTAATGTTATAAACGTAAAAGATTACGTAAAATTTTCATTTCTTGAAGACAATGTTCAAACTGACTTTTTACTGGGATGTCGTACGCAGGTTCAGTTGGATGATGAGGAATGGAAACACCTAATGCTGGTAGTCTCAGACGGGATTGATGTGCTGCTCTCTGATATGAACTCAAAACTATAAAAAAACTTAATCAGTGTAATCTGATTTAGAAACTAAAACATTCTAATGATTTGATGATTTGATTCAAATAATTTATGTATTGCATTTCGTAACTAAGGTATTGTATTTATGTATTGTTCAAAATCTCTGTAAAGAGGAAATAAAGAATCTGTCTGTCTGTCTGTCTGTCTGTATGCCGATGATACTATTCTACATGAAGTCAATCGAAGATTTTACAAACGCAACTTAACGTATTTCACACCTACTCAGAATTGTGGCATCTTAAAGTTACCATTGACAAGACTAATGTCATGTTTTTTGGGAGAGGAACGGTGTCTCAAAATAAACATTTCACCTATAATGGCAATGATATAGAAATTGAGGAAATTTCAATAAAAATGGTTTTACACATTTAAATATCAAACAACTATATATAAAAAAAAGCCTTAGGGCCATGGATGGTGTAATTGCAAAATGCAGAAAACATCATCTGAACATCGATTGTACATTGGATATTTTTGATATAGAAATCAAAGCGACTATATCATATAATTATATGGCTGTGAGGTTTGGGGGTTTTGTGACACCAAACACTTAGAACGTCTACATATAAAATTCTGTAAATATATCCTTAAATTGAAAACATCCACACCAAAAGTTATGGTATATGAAGAATTGGAAAGGTTTCCATTAAGTATAAATATAAAAGTTCAAATGATTGGTTTTTGGACCAAAATGATAGATTCAACTCATAATAAACCAGAGACATATATACAGATCTGTATATATGTCTCTGAATAAACTAAGTAACAAACTTTTCCAAATATTCAGAAATTATAACTAACACAATTCGTTTGCAACGCGTGTTTTGATTGGTTGCGGACCGACTTCTAATCTGCGATAGAACCATGACATATCGTGTTAAGCCACGCCCCGTTTCTAATCAAAACAATATGGCGTCAAGTTCGACTCGTAGCGAAATTCAACACTCTGCACCATTTATGATTGATGACCCGTGATATTGACAGTTAAGCTGACAGGGTTACGCTTAACGCTAACTATATGCTGTGTCTGTACTATGTGTACCTGTGTCACCTTGACCTTTGCTAGTCCTCTGTTCACGTGTGCTGTCTCTGGTCGATGTTTTTGTCGTGCATTGTTCGTAGTCGCTTGCTTTTTCGTCAGTGTCTGTCGTGCCTGTGTATCCTCTGTCGTGATTGGTCCTTATAGTTTTGTATTGTTAAAAAGTGGGATAAATTCAGGGTGGTGTTTCGTATACTGAGCAGAGCGCTGGATTAGTTTCCTGTGGTGCAAACCTTCTCTGCGGTAGGTACTTAGGGTTAATTGGGGGTTATGTTAGGTTCGTTAGTGTAGACAATATCATTGTGGGATGGGGAGCTATATAGCCGGGAGGGGGGTTAGTTTCGTAGCTTAGCTATTAATAGATATGGGGGGTTTCCTTAGTTGTTAGGCCTATTATTATCGTTCTGTGCTCTGGATATGTGTTCTATGTTGTAAATACTGACATGTTTCTCACAATAAATTGTTAAATGGTATTTCTATAGTTCTTGTCCTCCATTCCGAAGCTACAGTACAAGTATTTACCCATCGAACCTGGGTTGACTGGTGTACAGGGCGAGACGGGGTGTCAATTCATATTACCCCCCCCCCCCCCCCCCCCCCCCCCCCCCCCCCACCACCTCTCCCTCCTGTTACACATCTAAGGTCAAGTAAAATCCGAAATGAAATGGAACAAGTGCACACAACTTCACACAACGGTTGAGCCTGTAGAAACACATCAACCCTGACTTTGTTAAAATGCACATGTCGTTAAGCATACTGCGTAAATCCAAATATGTCTTTAAATCTTCGGAAACAGGACTTTCACAACAATCCAAATACCCCGCTTCGTTAACATACAGACCGAGCTCTCGCCAGTATGGGCGTGGCCAATTGACCGACTTTGATAGCTTCTCTCTGATTGGTCAATCCGCCACAGTATGACACGTCACTAACGGAGGTCACAGAGTACTTAACAGCGTACTTGTAGTGATGTAAAACAAGTGTCCTAGGCTCGGTTATAACCGGAACAAGGACGTTAAGCCCCATCAATCAATCAATCAGATGTAAAACAATGTTTCTAAATATATGCGATAGTAAACGTGTTAGAATGGGGATAGTACGTTGTTTTTCGTGGCTATACTGGCGATTAGAACATGAGATTTGGTTTAAACTCTCGACCTATCGGTCTCGAGTTCAAACCAAATTTCATGTTCTAATCGCCAGTATAGCCACTCAAAACAACTTACTATCCCCTAATTCTATTAAAACACAATAGTCATTTGGATCTTTGGTTTACCTCCTCTATATTTCCCGACCAGCTTTGCTTCATAACGATGAAAATTTAACTTTGACCCAGTGAACATTACCTTTGACCCGGTGAGCCTTACCTTTGACCCAGTTAGCTTTACCTTTGACCCAGTGAGAAATACCTTTGACCTAGTAAGTTTTACTTTTGACCTTGACTTTTGACCACAGTATTTATGTGAACTGAACATTATAACCAACAATATAACAATATAATCCAAATATAAAGTTAAAAAAGAAGTTAATGATCAGTCGTAAATACATGTTTCGAGTAAAAGAAATCAAATGTTGAAGTATCTCGTTGAATTTGGTCTGTCAATACTGGAGTAATTCACATTGGCAGCAAGGGGGACGGCAATAATGGAATGTAAAATCAGAAAGAGAGAAGAAGAAGAAGATATGCATCTATAATTAGGTAAAGGTATAACTCGGTATACTGGTCTGTACTCTGATCTATAATTAGGTAAAGGTATAACTCGGTATACTGGTCTGTACTCTGATCTATAATTAGGTAAAGGTATAACTCGGTATACTGGTCTGTACTCTGATCTATAATTAGGTAAAGGTATATCTCAGTATACTGGTCTGTACTCTGTATACTGGTCTGTACTCTGATCTATAATTAGGTAAAGGTATAACTCGGTATACTGGTCTGTACTCTGATCTATAATTAGGTAAAGGTATAACTCGGTATACTGGTCTGTACTCTGATCTATAATTAGGTAAAGGTATAACTCGGTATACTGGTCTGTACTCTGATCTATAATTAGGTAAAGGTATAACTCGGTATACTGGTCTGTACTCTGATCTATAATTAGGTAAAGGTATAACTCGGTATACTGGTCTGTACTCTGATCAATAATTAGGTAAAGGTATAACTCGGTATACTGGTCTGTACTCTGATCTATAATTAGGTAAAGGTATAACTCGGTATACTGGTCTGTACTCTGATCTATAATTAGGTAAAGTTATAACTCGGTATACTAGTCTTTGTCTATACTCATGAATTTAATAGTATACGTTGCTTAAAAAATACTGTTTTTCATACCCTCAAAAACATGTTCATTTGTAATTGGAAAAAATGATGTTTTCAATTCTCCGAAAGGGACCAATTACAGAATTTATAAACATGACTTTATTTTAGAAAAATATCTACTTGACCTCCCTCCTAAACTAGCGAATTCCTATGGTAAATTTCGAACTTGTAACATTAGATTACCAATTGAATACGGAAGATGGAATAACATCCCAAGAGAAAATAGAATCTGTAGTCTGTGTAACCTGAATGATATAGGAGACGAGTTCCATTATTTATTTAATTGTAGCGATCAACAAATAGCATTAAACAGAACAAAAATATCTAGATACTATTATGAAAGACCAAGTACATTCAAATTTAATACCCTTTTTAATTTTGTAGTAGACGATTAATTGAAATCACTTGTGAAATTAATTAAACAAATAAGTATACGACTCAACAATATTTAAGATAATCTCTTGCTTAACAAATGTGTCGATGTATTATATCATATGTCCTGTACAATTTTTGTATGTACATAATTATCTACACTTTACATGTTTATGAGTATAAAATATTGTCATTGCCATTGCCATTGTACTTTGATCTGTACTACATGTAGAAGATGTTTAGGCGATAGTCACGAGAAGTTGACTTTTCGGTTACAACATGTATACTGTATCTCCCTATTGTTACCATCTATATCTACTACGTCACACGATTATATCGTATAATGACCCTTCATATCAAAAATATGATAACAGGTCTGTACACTAGTAACAACAGCCGCAGCGGTTATACCAGTTTTACTAATCTTTACGGCCGTCGGGCTGATACGTGTCAGAGAGAGATATCTGACCACATATTGTTTTCGTCATCTTAAGATAATAAACAATTAATGCTAATGACTAGTTGACCCTCCAAACACCTATAGTTGTGTAATATGATTATAAACCGACACGCCGATATGATACCTCGCTATTGAATGTGTTTTATATATATTACGTTCATGTTAGAGATTATGTCTGTGAGTGACCGACTTAATTGTCACCTCATTAAAGCTGGGAGGTATTCTATCGCTCGAACGAGTACTATTGACCCGTCCATCCCGTATATAGACATGATTAGGACTAATCATCAATGCGTTGTCTGTACATGTGTGACTGCCTTTTCATCTCATCAAAATGATCTTAGACCATTGATTGTGTATCGAACCCTATTCCACAAGGATACACGCTTTAATTCTCTAATCCTTACTGATGGGTGTTAATCTACTACTAAATCAATCCTTACTGATGTGTGTGTTAATATACTACTGAATCAATCCTTACTGATGGGTGTTAATATACTACTAAATCAATTCTTACTGATGGGTGTTAATCTACTACTAAATCAATCCTTACTGATGGGTGTGTTAATATACTACTAAATCAATCCTTACTGATGGGTGTTAATATACTACTAAATCAATCCTTACTGATGGGTGTTAATCTACTACTAAATCAATCCTTACTGATGGGTGTGTTAATATACTACTAAATCAATCCTTACTGATGGGTGTGTTAATATACTACTAAATCAATCCTTACTGATGGGTGTGTTAATATACTACTAAATCAATCCTTACTGATGGATGTGTTAATATACTACTAAATCAATCCTTACTGATGGGTGTTAATATACTACTAAATCAATCCTTACTGATGGGTGTTAATCTACTACTAAATCAATCCTTACTGATGGGTGTGTTAATATACTACTAAATCAATCCTTACTGATGGGTGTTAATATAGTACTAAATCAATCCTTACTGATGGGTGTTAATATACTACTAAATCAATCCTTACTGATGGGTGTTAATATACTACTAAATCAATCCTTACTGATGGATGTTAATATACTACTAAATCAATCCTTACTGATGGGTGTTAATATACTACTAAATCAATCCTTACTGATGGGTGTTAATATACTACTAAATCAATCCTTACTGATGGGTGTTAATATACTACTAAATCAATCCTTACTGATGGGTGTGTTAATATACTACTAAATCAATCCTTACTGATGGGTGTTAATATACTACTAAATCAATCCTTACTGATGGGTGTTAATATACTACTAAATCAATCCTTACTGATGGGTGTTAATATACTACTAAATCAATCCTTACTGATGGGTGTTAATATACTACTAAATCAATCCTTACTGATGGGTGTTAATATACTACTAAATCAATCCTTACTGATGGGTGTTAATATACTACTAAATCAATCCTTACTGATGGGTGTTAATATACTACTAAATCAATCCTTACTGATGGGTGTTAATATACTACTAAATCAATCCTTACTGATGGGTGTTAATATACTACTAAATCAATCCTTACTGATGTGTGTGTTAATATACTACTAAATCAATCCTTACTGATGGGTGTTAATATACTACTAAATCAATCCTTACTGATGGGTGTTAATATACTACTAAATCAATCCTTACTGATGGGTGTTAATATACTACTAAATCAATCCTTACTGATGGGTGTTAATATACTACTAAATCAATC
This sequence comes from Pecten maximus, assembly GCF_902652985.1. Lineage (NCBI taxonomy): Eukaryota > Metazoa > Mollusca > Bivalvia > Pectinida > Pectinidae > Pecten > Pecten maximus. The sequence continues at coordinate 43,548,071 of NC_047025.1, read as the reverse complement.
CTTACTGATGGGTGTGTTAATATACTACTAAATCAATCCTTACTGATGGGTGTTAATATACTACTAAATCAATCCTTACTGATGGGTGTTAATATACTACTAAATCAATCCTTACTGATGGGTGTTAATATACTACTAAATCAATCCTTACTGATGGGTGTTAATATACTACTAAATCAATCCTTACTGATGGGTGTGTTAATATACTACTAAATCAATCCTTACTGATGGGTGTTAATATACTACTAAATCAATCCTTACTGATGGGTGTGTTAATATACTACTAAATCAATCCTTACTGATGGGTGTTAATATACTACTAAATCAATCCTTACTGATGGGTGTTAATATACTACTAAATCAATCCTTACTGATGGTGTGTTAATATACTACTAAATCAATCCTTACTGATGGGTGTGTTAATATACTACTAAATCAATCCTTACTGATGGGTGTTAATATACTACTAAATCAATCCTTACTGTTGGTGTGTTAATATACTACTAAATCAATCCTTACTGATGGGTGTTAATATACTACTAAATCAATCCTTACTGATGGGTGTTAATATACTACTAAATCAATCCTTACTGATGGGTGTTAATATACTACTAAATCAATCCTTACTGATGGTGTGTTAATATACTACGAAATCAATCCTTACTGATGGTGTGTTAATATACTACTAAATCAATCCTTACTGATGGGTGTGTTAATATACTACTAAATCAATCCTTACTGATGGGTGTTAATATACTACTAAATCAATCCTTACTGATGGGTGTTAATATACTACTAAATCAATCCTTACTGATGGGTGTTAATATACTACTAAATCAATCCTTACTGATGGGTGTTAATATACTACTAAATCAATCCTTACTGATGGGGTGTTAATATACTACTAAATCAATCCTTACCCTAATATACTACTAAATCAATCCTTACTGATGGGTGTGTTAATATACTACTAAATCAATCCTTACTGATGGGTGTGTTAATATACTACTAAATCAATCCTTACTGATGGGTGTGTTAATATACTACTAAATCAATCCTTACTGATGGGTGTGTTAATATACTACTAAATCAATCCTTACTGATGGGTGTGTTAATATACTACTAAATCAATCCTTACTGATGGGTGTTAATATACTACTAAATCAATCCTTACTGATGGGTGTTAATATACTACTAAATCAATCCTTACTGATGGGTGTGTTAATATACTACTAAATCAATCCTTACTGATGGTGTGTTAATATACTACTAAATCAATCCTTACTGATGGGTGTTAATATACTACTAAATCAATCCTTACTGATGGGTGTTAATATACTACTAAATCAATCCTTACTGATGGGTGTGTTAATATACTACTAAATCAATCCTTACTGATGGGTGTGTTAATATACTACTAAATCAATCCTTACTGATGGGTGTGTTAATATACTACTAAATCAATCCTTACTGATGGGTGTGTTAATATACTACTAAATCAATCCTTACTGATGGGTGTTAATATACTACTAAATCAATCCTTACTGATGGGTGTTAATATACTACTAAATCAATCCTTACTGATGGGTGTGTTAATATACTACTAAATCAATCCTTACTGATGGGTGTGTTAATATACTACTAAATCAATCCTTACTGATGGGTGTTAATATACTACTAAATCAATCCTTACTGATGGGTGTTAATATACTACTAAATCAATCCTTACTGATGGGTGTTAATATACTACTAAATCAATCCTTACTGATGGGTGTGTTAATATACTACTAAATCAGTCCTTACTGATGGGTGTTAATATACTACTAAATCAATCCTTACTGATGGGTGTGTTAATATACTACTAAATCAATCCTTACTGATGGGTGTGTTAATATACTACTAAATCAATCCTTACTGATGGGTGTGTTAATATACTACTAAATCAATCCTTACTGATGGGTGTGTTAATATACTACTAAATCAATCCTTACTGATGGGTGTTAATATACTACTAAATCAATCCTTACTGATGGGTGGGTTAATATACTACTAAATCAATCCTTACTGATGGGTGTTAATATACTACTAAATCAATCCTTACTGATGGGTGTTAATATACTACTAAATCAATCCTTACTGATGGGTGTGTTAATATACTACTAAATCAATCCTTACTGATGGGTGTGTTAATATACTACTAAATCAATCCTTACTGATGGGTGTGTTAATATACTACTAAATCAATCCTTACTGATGGGTGTGTTAATCTACTACTAAATCAATCCTTACTGATGGGTGTGTTAATATACTACTAAATCAATCCTTACTGATGGATGTTAATATACTACTAAATCAATCCTTACTGATGGGTGTGTTAATATACTACTAAATCAATCCTTACTGATGGGTGTGTTAATATACTACTAAATCAATCCTTACTGATGGGTGTTAATATACTACTAAATCAATCCTTACTGATGGGTGTTAATATACTACTAAATCAATCCTTACTGATGGGTGTTAATATACTACTAAATCAATCCTTACTGATGGGTGTTAATATACTACTAAATCAATCCTTACTGATGGGTGTTAATATACTACTAAATCAATCCTTACTGATGGGTGTTAATATACTACTAAATCAATCCTTACTGATGGGTGTGTTAATATACTACTAAATCAATCCTTACTGATGGATGTGTTAATATACTACTAAATCAATCCTTACTGATGGGTGTGTTAATATACTACTAAATCAATCCTTACTGATGGGTGTTAATATACTACTAAATCAATCCTTACTGATGGGTGTGTTAATATACTACTAAATCAATCCTTACTGATGGGTGTGTTAATATACTACTAAATCAATCCTTACTGATGGGTGTTAATATACTACTAAATCAATCCTTACTGATGGGTGTGTTAATATACTACTAAATCAATCCTTACTGATGGGTGTTAATATACTACTAAATCAATCCTTACTGATGGGTGTTAATATACTACTAAATCAATCCTTACTGATGGGTGTTAATATACTACTAAATCAATCCTTACTGATGGGTGTTAATCTACTACTAAATCAATCCTTACTGATGGGTGTTAATATACTACTAAATCAATCCTTACTGATGGGTGTGTTAATATACTACTAAATCAATCCTTACTGATGGGTGTGTTAATATACTACTAAATCAATCCTTACTGATGGGTGTGTTAATATACTACTAAATCAATCCGTACTGATGGGTGTTAATATACTACTAAATCAATCCTTACTGATGGGTGTGTTAATCTACTACTAAATCAATCCTTACTGATGGGTGTTAATCTACTACTAAATCAATCCTTACTGATGGGTGTGTTAATATACTACTAAATCAATCCTTACTGATGGGTGTTAATATACTACTAAATCAATCCTTACTGATGGGTGTGTTAATATACTACTAAATCAATCCTTACTGATGGGTGTGTTAATATACTACTAAATCAATCCTTACTGATGGGTGTTAATGTACTACTAAATCAATCCTTACTGATGGGTGTGTTAATATACTACTAAATCAATCCTTACTGATGTGTGTGTTAATATACTACTACATCAATCCTTACTGATGGGTGTTAATATACTACTAAATCAATCCTTACTGATGGGTGTGTTAATATACTACTAAATCAATCCTTACTGATGGGTGTTAATATACTACTAAATCAATCCTTACTGATGGATGTGTTAATATACTACTAAATCAATCCTTACTGATGGGTGTTAATATACTACTAAATCAATCCTTACTGATGGGTGTTAATATACTACTAAATCAATCCTTACTGATGGGTGTGTTAATATACTACTAAATCAATCCTTACTGATGGGTGTGTTAATATACTACTAAATCAATCCTTACTGATGGGTGTTAATATACTACTAAATCAATCCTTACTGATGGGTGTTAATATACTACTAAATCAATCCTTACTGATGGGTGTGTTAATATACTACTAAATCAATCCTTACTGATGGGTGTTAATATACTACTAAATCAATCCTTACTGATGGGTGTTAATATACTACTAAATCAATCCTTACTGATGGGTGTGTTAATCTACTACTAAATCAATCCTTACTGATGGGTGTTAATATACTACTAAATCAATCCTTACTGATGGGTGTTAATATACTACTAAATCAATCCTTACTGATGTGTGTGTTAATATACTACTAAATCAATCCTTACTGATGGGTGTTAATGTACTACTAAATCAATCCTTACTGATGGGTGTTAATATACTACTAAATCAATCCTTACTGATGGGTGTGTTAATATACTACTAAATCAATCCTTACTGATGGGTGTTAATATACTACTAAATCAATCCTTACTGATGGGTGTTAATATACTACTAAATCAATCCTTACTGATGGGTGTTAATATACTACTAAATCAATCCTTACTGATGGGTGTGTTAATATACTACTAAATCAATCCTTACTGATGGGTGTTAATATACTACTAAATCAATCCTTACTGATGGGTGTGTTAATCTACTACTAAATCAATCCTTACTGATGGGTGTGTTAATATACTACTAAATCAATCCTTACTGATGGGTGTGTTAATATACTACTAAATCAATCCTTACTGATGGGTGTGTTAATATACTACTAAATCAATCCTTACTGATGGGTGTTAATATACTACTAAATCAATCCTTACTGATGGGTGTGTTAATATACTACTAAATCAATCCTTACTGATGGGTGTGTTAATATACTACTAAATCAATCCTTACTGATGGGTGTGTTAATATACTACTAAATCAATCCGTACTGATGGGTGTTAATATACTACTAAATCAATCCTTACTGATGGGTGTGTTAATCTACTACTAAATCAATCCTTACTGATGGGTGTTAATCTACTACTAAATCAATCCTTACTGATGGGTGTGTTAATATACTACTAAATCAATCCTTACTGATGGGTGTTAATATACTACTAAATCAATCCTTACTGATGGGTGTGTTAATATACTACTAAATCAATCCTTACTGATGGGTGTTAATATACTACTAAATCAATCCTTACTGATGGATGTGTTAATATACTACTAAATCAATCCTTACTGATGGGTGTTAATATACTACTAAATCAATCCTTACTGATGGGTGTTAATATACTACTAAATCAATCCTTACTGATGGGTGTTAATATACTACTAAATCAATCCTTACTGATGGGTGTTAATATACTACTAAATCAATCCTTACTGATGGGTGTGTTAATATACTACTAAATCAATCCTTACTGATGGGTGTGTTAATATACTACTAAATCAATCCTTACTGATGGGTGTGTTAATATACTACTAAATCAATCCTTACTGATGGGTGTTAATATACTACTAAATCAATCCTTACTGATGGGTGTTAATATACTACTAAATCAATCCTTACTGATGTGTGTTAATATACTACTAAATCAATCCTTACTGATGGGTGTGTTAATATACTACTAAATCAATCCTTACTGATGGGTGTTAATATACTACTAAATCAATCCTTACTGATGGGTGTTAATATACTACTAAATCAATCCTTACTGATGGGTGTGTTAATCTACTACTAAATCAATCCTTACTGATGGGTGTTAATCTACTACTAAATCAATCCTTACTGATGGGTGTGTTAATATACTACTAAATCAATCCTTACTGATGGGTGTTAATATACTACTAAATCAATCCTTACTGATGGGTGTTAATATACTACTAAATCAATCCTTACTGATGGGTGTTAATATACTACTAAATCAATCCTTACTGATGGGTGTGTTAATCAACTACTAAATCAATCCTTACTGATGGGTGTTAATATACTTCTAAATCAATCCTTACTGATGGGTGTGTTAATCTACAACTAAATCAATCCTTACTGATGGGTGTTAATATACTACTAAATCAATCCTTACTGATGGGTGTGTTAATATACTACTAAATCAATCCTTACTGATGGGTGTTAATATACTACTAAATCAATCCTTACTGATGGGTGTGTTAATATACTACTAAATCAATCCTTACTGATGGGTGTTAATATACTACTAAATCAATCCTTACTGATGGGTGTGTTAATCTACAACTAAATCAATCCTTACTGATGGGTGTGTTAATATACTACTAAATCAATCCTTACTGATGGGTGTGTTAATATATTACTAAATCAATCCTTACTGATGGGTGTGTTAATATACTACTAAATCAATCCTTACTGATGGGTGTTAATATACTACTAAATCAATCCTTACTGATGGGTGTTAATATACTACTAAATCAATCCTTACTGATGTGTGTGTTAATATACTACTAAATCAATCCTTACGGATGGGTGTGTTAATATACTACTAAATCAATCCTTACTGATGGGTGTTAATATACTACTAAATCAATCCTTACTGATGGGTGTGTTAATATACTACTAAATCAATCCTTACTGATGGGTGTTAATATACTACTAAATCAATCCTTACTGATGGGTGTTAATATACTACTAAATCAATCCTTACTGATGGGTGTGTTAATATACTACTAAATCAATCCTTACTTATGTGTGTTAATATACTACTAAATCAATCCTTACTGATGGGTGTGTTAATATACTACTAAATCAATCCTTACTGATGGGTGTGTTAATATACTACTAAATCAATCCTTACTGATGGGTGTGTTAATCTACTACTAAATCAATCCTTACTGATGGGTGTTAATATACTACTAAATCAATCCTTACTGATGGGTGTTAATATACTACTAAATCAATCCTTACTGATGGGTGTTAATATACTACTAAATCAATCCTTACTGATGTGTGTGTTAATATACTACTAAATCAATCCTTACTGATGGGTGTGTTAATATACTACTAAATCAATCCTTACTGATGGGTGTTAATATACTACTAAATCAATCCTTACTGATGGGTGTGTTAATATACTACTAAATCAATCCTTACTGATGGGTGTTAATATACTACTAAATCAATCCTTACTGATGGGTGTTAATATACTACTAAATCAATCCTTACTGATGGGTGTGTTAATATACTACTAAATCAATCCTTACTTATGTGTGTTAATATACTACTAAATCAATCCTTACTGATGGGTGTGTTAATATACTACTAAATCAATCCTTACTGATGGGTGTGTTAATATACTACTAAATCAATCCTTACTGATGGGTGTGTTAATCTACTACTAAATCAATCCTTACTGATGGGTGTTAATATACTACTAAATCAATCCTTACTGATGGGTGTGTTAATATACTACTAAATCAATCCTTACTGATGGGTGTTAATATACTACTAAATCAATCCTTACTGATGGGTGTGTTAATATACTACTGAATCAATCCTTACTGATGGGTGTGTTAATATACTACTAAATCAATCCTTACTGATGGGTGTTAATATACTACTAAATCAATCCTTACTGATGGGTGTTAATATACTACTAAATCAATCCTTACTGATGGGTGTGTTAATATACTACTAAATCAATCCTTACTGATGGGTGTTAATATACTACTAAATCAATCCTTACTGATGGGTGTTAATATACTACTAAATCAATCCTTACTGATGGGTGTGTTAATATACTACTAAATCAATCCTTACTGATGGGTGTTAATATACTACTAAATCAATCCTTACTGATGGGTGTTAATATACTACTAAATCAATCCTTACTGATGGGTGTTAATATACTACTAAATCAATCCTTACTGATGGTGTGTTAATATACTACTAAATCAATCCTTACTGATGGGTGTGTTAATATACTACTAAATCAATCCTTACTGATGGGTGTGTTAATATACTACTAAATCAATCCTTACTGATGGGTGTGTTAATATACTACTAAATCAATCCTTACTGATGGGTGTGTTAATATACTACTAAATCAATCCTTACTGATGGGTGTTAATATACTACTAAATCAATCCTTACTGATGGGTGTGTTAATATACTACTAATCAATCCTTACTGATGGGTGTGTTAATATACTACTAAATCAATCCTTACTGATGGGTGTTAATATACTACTAAATCAATCCTTACTGATGGGTGTTAATATACTACTAAATCAATCCTTACTGATGGGTGTGTTAATATACTACTAAATCAATCCTTACTGATGGGTGTTAATATACTACTAAATCAATCCTTACTGATGGGTGTTAATATACTACTAAATCAATCCTTACTGATGGGTGTGTTAATATACTACTAAATCAATCCTTACTGATGGGTGTTAATATACTACTAAATCAATCCTTACTGATGGGTGTTAATATACTACTAAATCAATCCTTACTGATGGGTGTTAATATACTACTAAATCAATCCTTACTGATGGGTGTTAATATACTACTAAATCAATCCTTACTGATGGGTGTGTTAATATACTACTAAATCAATCCTTACTGATGGGTGTTAATATACTACTAAATCAATCCTTACTGATGGGTGTGTTAATATACTACTAAATCAATCCTTACTGATGGGTGTTAATATACTACTAAATCAATCCTTACTGATGGGTGTGTTAATATACTACTAAATCAATCCTTACTGATGAGTGTGTTAATATACTACTAAATCAATCCTTACTGATGGGTGTTAATATACTACTAAATCAATCCTTACTGATGGGTGTTAATATACTACTAAATCAATCCTTACTGATGGGTGTTAATATACTACTATATCAATCCTTACTGATGGGTGTTAATCTACTACTAAATCAATCCTTACTGATGGGTGTTAATCTACTACTAAATCAATCCTTACTGATGGGTGTTAATCTACTACTAAATCAATCCTTACTGATGGGTGTGTTAATATACTACTAAATCAATCCTTACTGATGGGTGTGTTAATATACTACTAAATCAATCCTTACTGATGGGTGTTAATATACTACTAAATCAATCCTTACTGATGTGTGTTAATATACTACTAAATCAATCCTTACTGATGGGTGTTAATATACTACTAAATCAATCCTTACTGGTGGGTGTTAATATACTACTAAATCAATCCTTACTGATGGGTGTGTTAATATACTACTAAATCAATCCTTACTGATGGGTGTGTTAATATACTACTAAATCAATCCTTACTGATGGGTGTGTTAATATACTACTAAATCAATCCTTACTGATGTGTGTTAATATACTACTAAATCAATCCTTACTGATGGGTGTGTTAATATACTACTAAATCAATCCTTACTGATGGGTGTTAATATACTACTAAATCAATCCTTACTGATGGGTGTGTTAATATACTACTAAATCAATCCTTACTGATGGGTGTTAATATACTACTAAATCAATCCTTACTGATGGGTGTGTTAATATACTACTAAATCAATCCTTACTGATGGGTGTGTTAATCTACTACTAAATCAATCCTTACTGATGGGTGTGTTAATATACTACTAAATCAATCCTTACTGATGGGTGTTAATATACTACTAAATCAATCCTTACTGATGGGTGTGTTAATATACTACTAAATCAATCCTTACTGATGGGTGTTAATATACTACTAAATCAATCCTTACTGATGGGTGTTAATATACTACTAAATCAATCCTTACTGATGGGTGTGTTAATATACTACTAAATCAATCCTTACTGATGGGTGTTAATATACTACTAAATCAATCCTTACTGATGGGTGTGTTAATCTACTACTAAATCAATCCTTACTGATGGGTGTGTTAATATACTACTAAATCAATCCTTACTGATGGGTGTTAATCTACTACTAAATCAATCCTTACTGATGGGTGTGTTAATATACTACTAAATCAATCCTTACTGATGGGTGTGTTAATATACTACTAAATCAATCCTTACTGATGGGTGTGTTAATATACTACTAAATCAATCCTTACTGATAGGTGTGTTAATATACTACTAAATCAATCCTTACTGATGGGTGTTAATATACTACTAAATCAATCCTTACTGATGGGTGTTAATATACTACTAAATCAATCCTTACTGATGGGTGTGTTAATATACTACTAAATCAATCCTTACTGATGGGTGTGTTAATATACTACTAAATCAAACCTTACTGATGGGTGTTAATATACCACTAAATCAATCCTTACTGATGGGTGTGTTAATATACTACTAAATCAAACCTTACTGATGGGTGTTAATATACTACTAAATCAATCCTTACTGATGGGTGTGTTAATATACTACTAAATCAATCCTTACTGATGGGTGTTAATATACTACTAAATCAATCCTTACTGATGGGTGTGTTAATACACTACTAAATCAATCTTTACTGATGGGTGTTAATACACTACTAAATCAATCCTTACTGATGGGTGTGTTAATATACTACTAAATCAATCCTTACTGATGGGTGTGTTAATATACTACTAAATCAATCCTTACTGATGGGTGTTAATCTACTACTAAATCAATCCTTACTGATGGGTGTGTTAATATACTACTAAATCAATCCTTACTGATGGGTGTTAATATACTACTCAATCAATCCTTACTGATGGGTGTGTTAATATACTACTAAATCTATCCTTACTGATTAGTGTGTTAATATACTACTAAATCTATCCTTACTGATGGGTGTGTTAATATACTACTAAATCAATCCTTACTGATGGGTGTGTTAATATACTACTAAATCAATCCTTACTGATGGGTGTGTTAATATACTACTAAATCAATCCTTACTGATGGGTGTTAATATACTACTAAATCAATCCTTACTGATGGGTGTTAATATACTACTAAATCAATCCTTACTGATGGGTGTGTTAATATACTACTAAATCAATCCTTACTGATGGGTGTGTTAATATACTACTAAATCAATCCTTACTGATGGGTGTTAATATACTACTAAATCAATCCTTACTGATGGGTGTGTTAATCTACTACTAAATCAATCCTTACTGATGGGTGTTAATATACTACTAAATCAATCCTTACTGATGGGTGTGTTAATATACTACTAAATCAATCCTTACTGATGGGTGTTAATATACTACTAAATCAATCCTTACTGATGGGTGTTAATCTACTACTATATCAATCCTTACTGATGGGTGTTAATATACTACTAAATCAATCCTTACTGATGTGTGTGTTAATATACTACTAAATCAATCCTTACTGATGGGTGTTAATATACTACTAAATCAATCCTTACTGATGGGTGTTAATATACTACTAAATCAATCCTTACTGATGGGTGTGTTAATATACTACTAAATCAATCCTTACTGATGGGTGTGTTAATATACTACTAAATCAATCCTTACTGATGGGTGTGTTAATATACTACTAAATCAATCCTTACTGATGGGTGTTAATATACTACTAAATCAATCCTTACTGATGGGTGTGTTAATATACTACTAAATCAATCCTTACTGATGGGTGTGTTAATATACTACTAAATCAATCCTTACTGATGGGTGTGTTAATATACTACTAAATCAATCCTTACTGATGGGTGTTAATATACTACTAAATCAATCCTTACTGATGGGTGTGTTAATATACTACTAAATCAATCCTTACTGATGGGTGTGTTAATATACTACTAAATCAATCCTTACTGATGGGTGTGTTAATATACTACTAAATCAATCCTTACTGATGGGTGTTAATATACTACTAAATCAATCCTTACTGATGGGTGTGTTAATATACTACTAAATCAATCCTTACTGATGGGTGTTAATATACTACTAAATCAATCCTTACTGATGGATGTGTTAATATACTACTAAATCAATCCTTACTGTTGGGTGTTAATATACTACTAAATCAATCCTTACTGATGGGTGTGTTAATATACTACTAAATCAATCCTTACTGATGGGTGTTAATATACTACTAAATCAATCCTTACTGATGGGTGTGTTAATATACTACTAAATCAATCCTTACTGATGGGTGTGTTAATATACTACTAAATCAATCCTTACTGTTGGGTGTTAATATAGTACTAAATCAATCCTTACTGATGGGTGTGTTAATATACTACTAAATCAATCCTTACTGATGGGTGTTAATATACTACTAAATCAATCCTTACTGATGGGTGTGTTAATATACTACTAAATCAATCCTTACTGATGGGTGTTAATATACTACTAAATCAATCCTTACTGATGGGTGTGTTAATATACTACTAAATCAATCCTTACTGATGGGTGTTAATATACTACTAAATCAATCCTTACTGATGGGTGTGTTAATATACTACTAAATCAATCCTTACTGATGGGTGTGTTAATATACTACTAAATCAATCCTTACTGATGGGTGTTAATATACTACTAAATCAATCCTTACTGATGGGTGTTAATATACTACTAAATCAATCCTTACTGATGGGTGTTAATATACTACTAAATCAATCCTTACTGATGGGTGTGTTAATCTACTACTAAATCAATCCTTACTGATGGGTGTTAATATACTACTAAATCAATCCTTACTGATGGGTGTTAATATACTACTAAATCAATCCTTACTGATGGGTGTGTTAATCTACTACTAAATCAATCCTTACTGATGGGTGTGTTAATATACTACTAAATCAATCCTTACTGATGGGTGTTAATATACTACTAAATCAATCCTTACTGATGGGTGTTAATATACTACTAAATCAATCCTTACTGATGGGTGTGTTAATCTACTACTAAATCAATCCTTACTGATGGGTGTTAATATACTACTAAATCAATCCTTACTGATGGGTGTTAATATACTACTAAATCAATCCTTACTGATGGGTGTTAATATACTACTAAATCAATCCTTACTGATGGGTGTTAATATACTACTAAATCAATCCTTACTGATGGGTGTTAATATACTACTAAATCAATCCTTACTGATGGGTGTTAATATACTACTAAATCAATCCTTACTGATGGGTGTTAATATACTACTAAATCAATCCTTACTGATGGGTGTGTTAATATACTACTAAATCAATCCTTACTGATGGGTGTGTTAATATACTACTAAATCAATCCTTACTGATGGGTGTTAATATACTACTAAATCAATCCTTACTGATGGGTGTGTTAATATACTACTAAATCAATCCTTACTGATGGGTGTTAATATACTACTAAATCAATCCTTACTGATGGGTGTGTTAATATACTACTAAATCAATCCTTACTGATGGGTGTTAATATACTACTAAATCAATCCTTACTGATGGGTGTTAATATACTACTAAATCAATCCTTACTGATGGGTGTGTTAATATACTACTAAATCAATCCTTACTGATGTGTGTGTTAATATACTACTAAATCAATCCTTACTGATGGGTGTGTTAATATACTACTAAATCAATCCTTACTGATGGGTGTTAATATACTACTAAATCAATCCTTACTGATGGGTGTTAATATACTACTAAATCAATCCTTACTGATGGGTGTTAATATACTACTAAATCAATCCTTACTGATGGATGTGTTAATATACTACTAAATCAAAGATCTTTAACACGGGAACACCTATAGCCATCATGGTTCACGCAGCTTGGAAAAAAAACTACAGCAACCAGGGTCTGGAAGTTAGGATAAAAACCCAGTTACACGTGGTTAGACAGTTTGGACAACACTTAGCCACCAGGGGTCTGAAAGTTAGGGAAAAAACCCAGTTACTCGTGGTCAGACAATTAGGACAACACTTCGCCACCAGGGGTCTTGAAGTTAGGATAAAAACCCAGCTACACGTGGTCAGACAATTAGGACAACACTTCGCCACCAGGGGTCTGGAAGTTAGGATAAAAACCCAGTTACTCGTGGTCAGACAATTAGGACAACACTTAGCCATCAGGGGTCTGGAAGTTGAGAACCTCACATAAGGCTAGGAAGTTTGGTCAGAATCTATCAAAAATAGGATTAGGGCTTTGTAGATTTGAATATGAAGAGAAGGGTTATGTATATTTGAATATGAGGATAAGGGTTTTGTATATTTGAACCTGAAAATTGGGGTTTTGAAGATGAGGATTGGGATTTTGCATATTTAAATCATAGGGTTTAGGTTTTGTCAATTCGAAACTTAGGAACATAACATAATTTTGTTGACTTGAATTAGGGTTTTGTAGATTTAAATCTGAGGATTAAGGTTTTGTAGATTTAAATCTGAGGATTAAGGTTTTGTAGATTTGAATCTTAAGATTGGCGCAATAACACGGACTAAAGGTGAAAAATCCGATCCAAGTTTCTCTATTGTAATCAGATTATTCTGAATTAATCCTCGACAACTAAAGCATGCATACATAGCACCCTGTTTATTATGTTATTCTTCTTTAAAGTGAATTTACCATTAAGGGTGACACGTCTGTGAATGTGGGCGGTATTTCACTGTTTAGGCGGTTTTGTCATCAAAATAAAATCACAATTAATAAATTAAATATTCTAATGGAAATTTGGTATTGGGAATAAATGTATCAAAACAAGAAAACGCCTAAAATGTGCTTTTACTGACAGATTATTTCGGAGAATAACACGTGTTTTATTTCTTAGGTTCTGATGGTAGATTAACACAGGCTTCAGGACAAAAGGATTCGTGGACATTTTAAGCAGCGAGTCTTGTTTTGGTCAATCACCTTTGTTGTCAGATGTAGTATGAACGATAACTGTTCCAATGTCGTAGTGCTCACTACATGAAATCGACAAAAACAAGATCCAGTCTGTCTAAAATTACACTAGTAAAAAATAAAACTGGGTCAAGTTTGAAGTTTAATCAATCTTACACAAAGTGTAAGAATTTTGTTTATTAAATAGTCAAAATCAAATAGAACATTTTTTTCTGTCATGATTCGCAAACACAATATGACACGGATAATCTGATTGGTGACAAATAGATATGTACATCTGGTGGTGAAACTCTATCAAATGTATCCGATCATATTGATGTTGTAACACTTAAAGTGATAAAGTCCAATGATCTACATTTACGACTGACATACATGTATCATACCCGTCAGGGAAACACATTAACAGGATTCTTTGTGACATAAAACGCCCACTACGTATTTTGCTGTATAAATCGAGATCTATTCAGGGTACACACGTTGGTGGAAAACCCATGCAAACCAAAGCCTACTAGTGAATGGTGTGGGTTCATTGTTTTATGTCCCATTGCACCCAAGAATACATCCTGTTAAGAAGAGTTTTAATGTTTAAACGTAAAACATGAACTTTTAAAATAATAGCTGAATGAAACAAAGTTTTGAAGCACATGTCTCATTGTATGAATGAAGTAAGGCACATCTCGCCAAGGAAGGGTTCACATCCAGACCTGTCAGTTAACATAGTGGGTCGGGGCTATACAAATATAGTGGGTCGGGGCTATACAAATATAGCGGGGAATATTATAAAACACGTAATGATAGTTTACAGTAAAGTGTTTAAACCTGAGATACAAACTGTAATACCTAGTAAAGCATCTTCTAATTAGATGTCAGTCCACGTGGTTCTAATTAGATGTCAGTCCTCGTGGTTCTAATTAGATGTTCTAATTAAATATCAGTCCTCGTGGTTCTAATTAGATATCAGTCCTCGTGGTTCTAATTAGATGTCAGTCCTCGTGGTTCTAATTAGATGTCAGTCCTCGTGGTTCTAATTAGATGTCAGTCCTCGTGGTTCTAATTAGATATCAGTCCTCGTGGTTCTAATTAGATGTCAGTTCTCGTGTGACCAAGGCCACTCTATAATCTGTACTAACCAGGATACTGTAAGGTGTTTGTGACCAAGGCCACTCTATAATCTGTCCTAACCAGGATACTGTAAGGTGTTTGTGACCAAGGCCACTCTATAATCTGTCCTAACCAGGATACTGTAAGGTGTTTGTGACCAAGGCCACTCTATAATCTGTCCTAACCAGGATACTGTAAGGTGTTGGTGACCAAGGCCACTCTATAATCTGTCCTAACCAGGATACTGTAAGGTGTTTGTGACCAAGGCCACTCTATAATCTGTCCTAACCAGGATACTGTAAGGTGTTTGTGACCAAGGCCACTCTGTAATCTGTCCTAACCAGGATACTGTAAGGTGTAGGTGACCAAGGCCACTCTATAATCTGTCCTAACCAGGATACTCTGTGACCAAGGCCACTCTATAATCTGTCCTAACCAGGATACTCTGTGACCAAGGCCACTCTATAATCTGTCCTAACCAAACATGTCGGAGATTGATATGTATGTTAAGGTCGTCATAACTGAATTTGTTGCCGAAGAGAGATGAGAGGGCCAAAGAAAACAGAAGTTGTTGTGGTGGAGGTCAAGGTCGCCCTAAATGGCGTATGCAATCAGTCACACATACTGTAACCATACATATGTCACATAAATACAAGGGAGGTAAGTACCGCACACAGCCACAATCAACCCACAGATAGGTAGGATAAATCTCTCCTCAGTCTTTGGTCATTATGCTGTCAAAAGAAATTTACAATGTTCAAATCAGGCTCAGACGTTTTTACAGCGAGGTATGTCTTCGGGAGCTAGGAATGGGAGGATTTTGAGCATATCTTGTATTCCATGCTCCACTGAAACTGTAGCAGTGTAACCCAGCTTGCGGATCTTTGCGTATGACACTTCGTAATCTCGTTTGTCCTTGTCCTCACCTGAGTTGGATTCTGTGATTTTACATCCGGGTACATTGCTTTGTATTACACGCGCAACATGAGACTTTGTCATGTTCATCTTTTCATCGCCAACATTGTAAGCCTGTCCTTTCATAGCATCAAAGTTTGAAAGAGCAAATACAAACGCACGGGCAGCATCTTTTACGTGCAGAAATGTACGGCGGAAATTTCCTTCGTAGAGGTCGAATTCTTTCAATGTTAATGCTTTATGTGTTAGATCGTTGATCAGAAGATCAAGACGCAGTCGAGGTGAAAGGCCAAACACAGTTGCAAGCCGGAGGGCGACTCCACCAACATCAAGAACGATTTTCTCTCCCTCAGCCTTGCTGCCTCCGTACAGCGTTAGTGGACTAATACCTGTTTCTTCTGTACATACACCTTCTACCGCCCCATAACAGGACCCCGTACTGGCGTACACCATTATCTGGTCCGGGCGTTTTAGATCAGCAATCATCCGCGTTCCACCGACGTTAGTATCGATTGCCAGATCAGGGTCTTTGTCACAGGCAGGATACCCAACAATGGCGGCCAAGTGAATGATAGCGAATTTATCTTCCATAACATCAGCTAACTGGTCGCGATCGCGAACGTCTCCCTTCACAATATGAAAACGTGGGTTTTGTGCGAAGTTGAGGATTGGATGCAGCCCCCATTTGAAAATATCATACACGGTGACCTCGTATCCATCGTCGAGAAGAATCGGGATCATGGTTGTTCCTAGGTAGCCAGCGCCACCTGTGAGCAACACATGACCTTTGCTGCTGACCTCGGCTGCTCCTGCAACTTGTGACGCCATTGTATCTGAAATATACAAAACATTCAAATATAAATGACGTGTGAACTCAATCAGCAACCGTAAATATAAAAGTAATATAATATGACGTGTGAACTCAATCAGCCACCGTGGTTTCTGCTATAGATATTAACTCTTTCCTAAGTCACTAGTGAACAGAAGGCAGTGTTGTCTCATAAGATTACATATAATCCTTTGGTAGGAAGGAGTTGTTTGTTGTTTACTAAGTTTCCTCCTCACATAAATTCTACAAATACTGTAGTTTACATGTTTATCTCAGGAAAACGTGTCCTTGGTTCTAAATATTAACGCATGCGTATCCGCGTGTAATAATACGTATATAAAGTACACCATTTTAACTTACACGTGCATGTAATATGTATATAAAGTACACCATTTTAACTTACACATGCATGTAATATGTATATAAAGTACACCATTTTAACTTACACATGCATGTACTATGGATATAAAGTACACCATTTTAACTTACACATGCATGTTATATTAAGATATGCATCTCTACATGTACATCAAATCACACATCGATTTTGATTTTCATAGACCAGTCACGAAAATGACCCACCAACAAAGCACTTTTCTGTGGTTCAACTTGTCCAAGAAAAGGCCAAACAAACGCATTCGAACAACCAACAGAGAGGCGAAGTAGGTAATTTTTTTAATCAACAACGATTAAAAGTTATCCTTGAGCATGCAACGCCTTTACACAAGGCATGAAATAGCTACAATGTCAGTGTGCTTACATTTGTTGTAATGTCTGAACAGTAAATATACGTTGCCTGGTCACGAATCCAAACAAAGTACAATTGGGGAATATATAATTTAGTTTAATCTATTATTGACTTGAGTTGACTGACTGATCTATAATGGAAAACATTAAATATATACAGTAATCTGTTTGGTTTATTGTCGGATTTGTTTTGGCAGACTGAGCAGCCATGATTGTGTCGAGGCCTGATCTACTTTAGGAACCATTCACATTCTATTCAAAGTCTCTGCGTTAAATGTCTTACCCAACAACAGCCCAGCACGACTGTGGTCTCATTCCTTACGATACCCTAGACTGTCGGATCTCGGAGGTATACGTAACCCGATGGTCTATAGAATATCACAGCCCCTATATCCTTTGTAGAAGTGAATGGAATATCTTATTCAATATAATCGTTTTTGTACTGGGTTGGTTTATGTGTTTGGTAGTAATACCAGGAACTTGAGCTTTGTATTATATAATTGTTTATTACACAGATAATAACATCTTAGATAACGCGTACATTGCTATAAATTGAAGTGAATACTCACATCAATTATTATCCCGCGCACATTTCTTAATATTTTTGAAATGATTAACGAATCAGATTATCCTATCAAATTCATTATGGTATTAATGAAGTGTAGTGGAGATCAGGATTGTAATGCGTGTACTTTTACACAACTTGAAGCATTTCACTGTCCCGATAAATATAAAAATCACGGACAGAAAGATGGGTTACGATACAGAACTGTACGTCCTGATCTTTATTGTAAAACCTACCCGACAAGGTTACATAGTTTTGTGTTTTTAAAAAAGAATAAATATATATATCAAGTCTATTATTGTTGCTATATATAATACCCCTGTGCCATATATATATATATATTTATCAAGTCTATTATTGGTGCTATATATAATACCCCTGTGCCATATATATATATGTCTATTATTGATGCTATATATAATACCCCTGTGCCATATATATATATGTCTATTATTGATGCTATATATAATACCCCTGTGCCATATATAGATATGTCTATTATTGATGCTATATATAATACCCCTGTGACATATATATATATGTCTATTATTGATGCTATATATAATACCCCTGTGACATATATATATATGTCTATTATTGATGCTATATATAATACCCCTGTGCCATATATATATATGTCTATTATTGGTGCTATATATAATACCCCTGTGCCATATATATATATGTCTATTATTGATGCTATATATAATACCCCTGTGACATATATATATATGTCTATTATTGGTGCTATATATAATACCCCTGTGACATTAGTAATTCTAGTGTCTCTGTAATTACTGAGATTACATATTATGGTTACATTAATATTAATTAAATTGTGTGTAAAATATGTTAATTTACAGGGGATTGTTTAATGAAGTAAGCCGTTATAAATATACTACAGAAATAAATAAAGTGTTGATAATTTTCAAAATATAAAAGTGTTACGATATCCATCAGGTATTAGACACTGTTAATACAGTATGCGCTTTGATGAGACGTTTTTTAAATAACGACCTATTCTTTACGTACATATAAAAACTCCGGTCTATAAGACACTAACAGTTAACATATCTATATCATTAGCTTTAGTCTTCTGTTCTATACCGACAAAGTCAAATCAGTTATTTCCGATATCAGTAAATATATATTACAAATATAAAGACGTCTATGTTTCATTGCTATCTCGGAAACTTACGTATTACCAGTTTTATGTCGTTAAAGCATTTCAATTTAGGGTTAGAATCAATAGTTTTTCTGGCACACTTAAATTTGTTTATGAACACTCAACAGTAGTACTACAGACTACAGTACAATAATACAGAGGGCCGACAGAAAATCTCTGAGTACAAGTGTCAATACAGGGCAACAATGTAAACAATGTGACGTCACAACACATTGATTTTGGCTCGTGTATTCAGTGCCTACACAATACATTGTAACTTGAGATGTACCCAAAATAACTGGCGGTGGCGTACCTTTTAAATCAAATGTAGAATGACCACGTTTTGGCATAGCTTAATAACCTCAAATAAACTGTCAGGTAATATCTATAGTTTAAAGAGGATTGTACTTTACAGGAAAATGGATCCACGTCGTGTAAATGGCTGTCATACGTTAAAGATATAGTTTATCTCAATATAGCTTAAACTATGTCTGAAATCTATCAATCTATATATTCTTTTTCAAGAGATGAAATAAAGAGTCTAGTTAAAAGTAGATTGAAGAATCAGTTTATACAGAAATGGTTTCATGATATTGGTAATTCTTCAAGAGGACAAACATACATATGTATTCTATATTTAAAACACACTTTGGTATAGAAAATCATCACCAATATCTGATATGTACACAAATTGCAATTTTTCCGTGACGAGGTATACCAAGCCATCGTCCACCTCGTCACGGAAAAATTGCAATTTGTGTACATATCAGATATTGGTGATGAATTTCATTAAAAGTCCAAAATACTACTTTACTTATCCGAGTCAGGAAAAAATACCAGGGATATTCACTATATTTAATCGTTAAGTTTATACAAGATTGTGTGGATTTATAGAAAACTAAGTAAATTGATTCTAAATTAATTTTTGTATCAAGCACTGCTCCTCCATTCTTGAATGTACTTATTAATTATCACAAATCAATATTGTATAGAATAGTGTAAGATTGTATTACTGTACGGATATGACCTCTTGTTTCACACGTTAGTATGTCAGAGTACTATCAATAACACTTTAAAACCTCCTACACAAACTACAGTTACTACAAAGCATGTTGTCCTTGTGTGGATAACAATGTTACAATGTTGTCCATGTGTGGACAATAAAGTTACAATGTTGTCCTTGTGTGGATAACAATGTTACAATGTTGTCCTTGTGTGGACAATAAAGTTACAATGTTGTCCTTGTGTGGATAATAATGTTACAATGTTGTCCTTGTGTGGACAATGACGTCACAATGTTGTCCTTGTGTGGATAATAATGTTACAATGTTGTCCTTGTGTGGACAATGACGTCACAATGTTGTCCTTGTGTGGACAATGACGTCACAATGTTGTCCTTGTGTGGACAATGACGTCACAATGTTGTCCTTGTGTGGATAACAATGTTGTCCTGGTGTGGACAATAAAGTTACAATGTTGTCCTTGTGTGGACAATGACGTCACAATGTTGTCCTTGTGTGGATAACAATGTTGTCCTTGTGTGGACAATGACGTCACAATGTTGTCCTTGTGTGGATAACAATGTTGTCCTTGTGTGGATAACAATGTTGTCCTTGTGTGGACAATAAAGTTACAATGTTGTCCTTGTGTGGTCAATGACGTTACAATGTTGTCCTTGTGTGGACAATGACGTCACAATGTTGTCCTTGTGTGGATAACAATGTTGTCCTGGTGTGGACAATAAAGTTACAATGTTGTCCTTGTGTGGACAATGACGTCACAATGTTGTCCTTGTGTGGATAACAATGTTGTCCTTGTGTGGACAATGACGTCACAATGTTGTCCTTGTGTGGATAACAATGTTGTCCTTGTGTGGATAACAATGTTGTCCTTGTGTGGACAATAAAGTTACAATGTTGTCCTTGTGTGGTCAATGACGTTACAATGTTGTCCTTGTGTGGACAATAATATAACAATGTTGTCCTTGTGTGGTCAATGACGTCACAATGTTGTAATTGTGTGGACAATAACGTCACAATGTTGTCCTTGTGTGGATAACAATGTTGTCCTTGTGTGGATAACAATGTTGTCCTTGTGTAGACAATAAAGTTAAATGTTGTCCTTGTGTGGTCAATGACGTTACAATGTTGTCCTTGTGTGGTCAATGACGTCACAATGTTGTAATTGTGTGGGTGACAGTGGTACTGTGTTGTCCTGGTGTGGGTGACAGTGGTACTGTGTTGTCCTGGTGTGGGTGACAGGGGAACTGTGTTGTCCTGGTGTGGGTGACAGGGGAACTGTGTTTCACAGGTGTGGGTGACAGGGGACGGTGTTGCACTGGTGTGGGTGACAGTGGTATTATGTTGTCTTGGTGTGGGTGACAGTGGTACTGTGTTGTCTTGGTGTGGGTGACAGGGGTACAATGTTGTCTTGGTGTGGGTGACAGTGGTACTGTGTTGTCCTGGTATTGGTGACAGGGGAACTGTGTTGTCCTGGTGTGGGTGACAGGGGAACTGTGTTTCACAGGTGTGGGTGACAGGGGACGGTGTTGCACTGGTGTGGGTGACAGTGGTATTATGTTGTCTTGGTGTGGGTGACAGTGGTACTGTGTTGTCCTGGTGTGGGTGACAGTGGTATTATGTTGTCTTGGTGTGGGTGACAGGGGTACAATGTTGTCTTGGTGTGGGTGACAGTGGTACTGTGTTGTCCTGGTATTGGTGACAGGGGAACTGTGTTGTCCTGGTATGGGTGAAAGGGGTACTGTGTTTCACAGGTGTGGGTGACAGGGGACTGTGTTGTCCTGGTGTGGGTGACAGTGGTATTATGTTGCCTTGATATGGGTGACAGGGGAACTGTGTTTCACAGGCGGGTGACAGGGGAACTGTGTTTCACAGGTGTGGGTGACAGGGGACTGTGTTTCACAGGTGTGGGTGACAGGGGACGGTGTTGTACAGTTGTGGGTGGGCGGGATACCGTGTCTCGTCCCAGTGTCGGGGACAGCGGTATTATGGTGTCCCGGGGGTAGGTGACAGGTTAATCCGAAAAAAATCTGATGTTTTGTTGGCCTTTTAATAATCTGATATTGGCCAACTAACATCATAGTGAAAGGAAGATGGGGGGGGGGGGGGGGGGGGGGGGGGGGGGGGGGTGTTCCTCCGGTCAACACTTGAGTGAATCTATCCAATAATACCGTCGTGTCGGTAGAAGACACATCAATCCATACTTCGACCTACCTGACCATATACGGGAATTCATGTCAACATACATAAACAGGTTAATCCACTTATTTAAAATTCAACTCAGAGTTTCCAAACAGTTTAATATTTACTGATCAACGACCCCCCCCCCCCCCCCCCCCCCCCCCCCCCCTACTTTTTACCCATTTACCTGTTTGTACACATTGAGCGTGTGACACGGACACCCGACTAGTCTAATCATATTTCACTCATATTTCACATTTCTGTAAGGCCTTTCAATGCTCGCCTGTATTCAATATCGCATTGAACAGACCATTTTGCTGCCAAGTTACTTCACAAGGTCACATGTGTACTCGATGCAGGTTGATATATACCTATGCACAAATAGGATAACCTTAAACGCGACGGGTCATTCTTGTCGGACTTTTCTACTTGAAGTTTTTAGGGCCAGATACATGTGCCGTAATTTGACGCTAGCTCGGCCAACATCACCATGTCCTTATCTGACGTACAAGTCCTGTCAGGTTACAACGGATTATAACTCGTGGTCAGCCGAGGATTATAATAATGGTGTCCATTTATACTGTAACCGAGTACTAGACACTACAATATACCTGTGTCATATTGTCAAAACTATTAAAGACTGGTCCCACCATACATACAACCATAAACGCGAATATTATCCTGAACGAAATATTGTTTTATATAAAGACACGAATTATCTAAATAAAATTGAATAAATCGATCTTACCTTCGGTGGTTATGTGTAATGCTACTTCCCGTTCGGTTAGAAGGCGTGTGTGGTATGGTCGCACCAACAACTCCAATCACGTGACAACGCTAATCTCTCTGTGACGTAGCTCCAGTCGGGTAGTCGGTATGGTGTACGTCCACTTTACGTGTCGACCAACACAGATGGTCGTATGAGCTGGAACACAAGGCCGATTAACAGTATGATAACTTTCAATGTTTTGTTTTACAGCACACGATATGGAGACGGACTTTATTAGACCTGATAAATCAGAGGCGATCTGGAGAAGTTTGTCACGTTAAGCTGTCCTGCCTTATACCTTAACACTGATATCACCACTATTTGTTGACGACAGGTAACCAGGTTGAAAAACTCGGGGTATTATCTTACCCAATCGATTGTTAACAAAAGAACCACGAGCTAGTCACTGGTCACTCGATATTTGGATTGTAATGGTGCTATTTAAAGCATTCATGAACACGGATACTTTTATTTCAACTGAAATTATTTTGATTCTTCTCATTTTTTCCTGAGTATGTTCTCCGATTTCCCCAGACAATATACTTACACAGGCCATGGAATGCCTTCACGAATGTGACACTCAATCTGACCAGATAGCCTACACTTGCCTATATGGGCCTGTTTCTGGTAAAACCTCGTGGGGAATTGTCTAACTAATCGGATGTGAGGAGTGAATCTACCCAAGAGTCTAGTTTGATGCTTCGTTACACAGAAATGGCACGACGAAAGGCAACGGGAGGCACATTGACATGGCGTATACACGATATTTATAGATATTGGTATTAATACCTCTCGTTTGGCTCGTATAGAAGCACACAATGATTCTTCCTACGGGAGGACACCAGAGTACCCGGAGTAACACCAGAGTACCCGGAATTACACCAGTGTACCCGGAGTTACACCAGAGTACCCGGAGTTACACCAGAGTACCCGGAGTAACACCAGAGTACCCGGAGTTACACCAGAGTACCCGGAGTTACACCAGACTACCCGGAGTTACACCAGAGTACCCGGAGTTACACCAGAGTACCCGGAGTTACACCAGTGTACCCGGAGTTACACCAGAGTACCCGGAGTAACACCAGAGTACCCGGGGTAACACCAGAGTACCCGGAGTTACACCAGAGTACCCGGAGTTACACCAGAGTACCCGGAGTTACACCAGAGTACCCGGAGTTACACCAGAGTACCCGGAGTTACACCAGAGTACCCGGAGTTACACCAGAGTACGCGGAGTTACACCAGAGTACCCGGAGTAACACCAGAGTACCCGGAGTAACACCAGAGTACCCGGAGTTACACCAGTGTACCCGGAGTAACACCAGAGTACCCGGAGTTACACCAGAGTACCCGGAGTAACCCCATTCTGATCTATCAGAGTAACACCAGAGTACCCGGAGTAACACCAGAGTACCCGGGGTAACACCAGAGTACCCGGAGTTACACCAGAGTACCCGGAGTAACACCAGACTACCCGGAGTTACACCAGAGTACCCGGAGTTACACCACATTACCTGGAGTTACACCAGAGTACCCGGAGTTACACCAGAGTACCCGGAGTAACACCAGAGTACCCGGAGTTACACCAGTGTACCCGGAGTAACACCAGAGTACCCGGAGTTACAACAGAGTACCCGGGAGTTAACCCCATTCTGTATCCGGAGTAACCACCAGAGTACCGGAGTAACACCAGAGCTACCCGGAGTACACCAGAGGTACCCGGAGTAACACCAGAGTACCCGGGAGTTACACCATGAGTACCCGGAGTAACACCAGACTACCCGGAGTTACACCAGAGTACCCGGAGTTACACCACATTACCTGGAGTTACACCAGAGTACCCGGAGTTACACCAGAGTACCCGGAGTAACACCAGAGTACCCGGAGTTACACCACATTACCCGGAGTTACACCAGAGTACCCGGAGTTACACCAGAGTACCCGGAGTAACCCCAGACTACCCGGAGTAACACCAGAGTACCCGGAGTAACACCAGAGTACCCGGAGTAACACCAGAGTACCCGGAGTAACCCCAGAGTACGCGGAGTTACACCAGTGTACCCGGAGTTACACCAGAGTACCCGGAGTAACACCAGAGTACCCGGAGTTACACCAGAGTACCCGGAGTTACACCAGAGTACCCGGAGTTACACCAGAGTACCCGGAGATACATCAGAGTACCCGGAGTTACACCAGAGTACCCGGAGTAACCCCATTATGATCTATCAGAGTTACACCAGAGTACCCGGAGTTACACCAGAGTACCCGGAGTAACACCAGAGTACCCGGAGTAACACCAGAGTACCCGGAGTAACCCCATTCTGATCTATCAGAGTTACACCAGAGTACCCGATATAGAAGTTAAGATGTATTTTATACTACTATGTCTAGCTGATGCAGAGTTAAGTTCATAAAACAATATTATTTTAGACATCGGAGAGTTAATAAGCTGATAGAACTATTTCCATGTAAAAATGTTAAAACTTCTAAAAATATTCTAATTGAAGGGAAGCTACTCCTAGTGAATTTTAACAAGAGCTGTCGGAGAATAGCATACATGTAGCTGGTCTCGCAAATGTTTGTCAATCATGCATTTATATGTAAATTATCTATTGACAAACATTCAGAAGAAAAGCTATGCTGTTGTAAATTGAATAAATATATTGAATAATTGCTTTTGGACCTAGTTCTTTTATTTTTTTTTATAGAATTTTATCCTAATGAGAGTTGTCTTCCTTGAAAATGTGGAACCGTATAAATTGTCTAATGTGAGCATTTTCACATTGTTTTTTTTTACAGTTTCACTCCAAGAAGGGGTAGTGTAACTCCAGAGGGACTCTTTTCTCAAATATCAGCACCCTAGTATAATCATAAAGTGATGTGTTAATAGCTTTCAACACTTGCACACAAAATTTGAAAAATCTGTTTTCCCCCAAAAAATCTTTCAGTTTAACTCCGGCAAGGGATAGTTTAATCCCCACAGGGAACCTAATACCATGTATTACTATGCCTTTCAACACTTGCATCTAAAACTTAACGCAGAAACATTCAAGTCCAAAAATTTGAAAAATCAGGTGGGTTTTTTTCCCAAAAAAATCTTTAAGTTTAACTTGATGGACTCTGTTGCCAAAAATCAGCACCCTAGTACAATGATAAAGTGATGTATTCATACCTTTCAACACTTGCAACAAAAACTTAATGCAGAAATATTCTGAGTCAAAAAATGTGAAAAATCTGTTTTTCCTCAACAATTTTTTTAGTTTAACTCTGGCAGGGGATAGTTTAACCACTACGGGGACCATATTACCATACATTTCTATGCATTTCAACATTTGCCTCATTACATAACATTTGAAAAATCAACGCCGACGCCGGGGGGACAACATAAGCACTCCCTCTTCTCCGAAAAGACGAGCTAAAAAGACTGGAAATAAATACAACGAAGTTTTAGTACACATTTTTATTGGTTTTGCTTCTCACATACGCCCCATGTATGAAAGGATGTATTCGAACGAAATTCTCGCAAAACTGACAGAATAAAAATCAAGTTTGTCATCAGGTTGACAAAAGATCTATCAAACAATGGAAAAATATGTCAAGATGACTCAAGTTCATATGTAAATGACCGAGAACAAATATGGTGTTATAGATGAACAATCTATCATGGAAATACAAAATTGACAAAATCTCTCATCTTAAAATCATAAAATTGAAAAACAAAAACAACCTCTAAGCATACACGTGATCTCATCTCTCTGTATGTAGGGTCCGAGTCTCCAGTCTGTCACCCTTACCTATGTGAAGGTTGTGTTATATGTCCGAGTCTCCAGTCTGTCACCCTTACCTATGTGAAGGTTGTGTTATATGTCCGAGTCTCCAGTCTGTCACCCTTACCTATGTGAAGGTTGTGTTATATGTCCGAGTCTCCAGTCTGTCACCCTTACCTATGTGAAGGTTGTGTTATATGTCCGAGTCTCCAGTCTGTCACCCTTACCTATGTGAAGGTTGTGTTATATGTCCGAGTCTCCAGTCTGTCACCCTTACCTATGTGAAGGTTGTGTTATATGTCCGAGTCTCCAGTCTGTCACCCTTACCTATGTGAAGGTTGTGTTATATGTCCGAGTCTCCAGTCTGTCACCCTTACCTATGTGAAGGTTGTGTTATATGTCCGAGTCTCCAGTCTGTCACCCTTACCTATGTGAAGGTTGTGTTATATGTCCGAGTCTCCAGTCTGTCACCCTTACCTATGTGAAGGTTGTGTTATATGTCCGAGTCTCCAGTCTGTCACCCTTACCTATGTGAAGGTTGTGTTATATGTCCGAGTCTCCAGTCTGTCACCCTTACCTATGTGAAGGTTGTGTTATATGTCCGAGTCTCCAGTCTGTCACCCTTACCTATGTGAAGGTTGTGTTATATGTCCGAGTCTCCAGTCTGTCACCCTTACCTATGTGAAGGTTGTGTTATATGTCCGAGTCTCCAGTCTGTCACCATTACCTATGTGAAGGTTGTGTTATATGTCCGAGTCTCCAGTCTGTCACCCTTACCTATGTGAAGGTTGTGTTATAGGTCCGAGTCTCCAGTCTGTCACCCTTACCTATGTGAAGGTTGTGTTATATGTCCGAGTCTCCAGTCTGTCACCCTTACCTATGTGAAGGTTGTGTTATATGTCCGAGTCTCCAGTCTGTCACCCTTACCTATGTGAAGGTTGTGTTATATGTCCGAGTCTCCAGTCTGTCACCCTTACCTATGTGAAGGTTGTGTTATATGTCCGAGTCTCCAGTCTGTCACCCTTACCTATGTGAAGGTTGTGTTATGGGTCCGAGTCTCCAGTCTGTCACCCTTACCTATGTGAAGGTTGTGTTATATGTCCGAGTCTCCAGTCTGTCACCCTTACCTATGTGAAGGTTGTGTTATATGTCCGAGTCTCCAGTCTGTCACCCTTACCTATGTGAAGGTTGTGTTATATGTCCGAGTCTCCAGTCTGTCACCCTTACCTATGTGAAGGTTGTGTTATGGGTCCGAGTCTCCAGTCTGTCACCCTTACCTATGTGAAGGTTGTGTTATATGTCCGAGTCTCCAGTCTGTCACCCTTACCTATGTGAAGGTTGTGTTATATGTCCGAGTCTCCAGTCTGTCACCCTTACCTATGTGAAGGTTGTGTTATATGTCCGAGTCTCCAGTCTGTCACCCTTACCTATGTGAAGGTTGTGTTATATGTCCGAGTCTCCAGTCTGTCACCCTTACCTATGTGAAGGTTGTGTTATGGGTCCGAGTCTCCAGTCTGTCACCCTTACCTATGTGAAGGTTGTGTTATATGTCCGAGTCTCCAGTCTGTCACCCTTACCTATGTGAAGGTTGTGTTATAGGTCCGAGTCTCCAGTCTGTCACCCTTACCTATGTGAAGGTTGTGTTATATGTCCGAGTCTCCAGTCTGTCACCCTTACCTATGTGAAGGTTGTGTTATAGGTCCGAGTCTCCAGTCTGTCACCCTTACCTATGTGAAGGTTGTGTTATATGTCCGAGTCTCCAGTCTGTCACCCTTACCTATGTGAAGGTTGTGTTATATGTCCGAGTCTCCAGTCTGTCACCCTTACCTATGTGAAGGTTGTGTTATAGGTCCGAGTCTCCAGTCTGTCACCCTTACCTATGTGAAGGTTGTGTGATATGTCCGAGTCTCCAGTCTGTCACCCTTACCTATGTGAAGGTTGTGTTATGGGTCCGAGTCTCCAGTCTGTCACCCTTACCTATGTGAAGGTTGTATTATATGTCCGAGTCTCCAGTCTGTCACCCTTACCTATGTGGTGGCTGTGTTATATGTCCGAGTCTCCAGTCTGTCACCCTTACCTATGTGGTGGCTGTGTTATATGTCCGAGTCTCCAGTCTGTCACCCTTACCTATGTGAAGGTTGTGTCATATGTCCGAGTCTCCAGTCTGTCACCCTTACCTATGTGAAGGTTGTGTTATGGGTCCGAGTCTCCAGTCTGTCACCCTTACCTATGTGAAGGTTGTGTTATATGTCCGAGTCTCCAGTCTGTCACCCTTACCTATGTGAAGGTTGTGTTATGGGTCCGAGTCTCCAGTCTGTCACCCTTACCTATGTGAAGGTTGTGTTATGGGTCCGAGTCTCCAGTCTGTCACCCTTACCTATGTGAAGGTTGTGTTATATGTCCGAGTCTCCAGTCTGTCACCCTTACCTATGTGAAGGTTGTGTTATGGGTCCGAGTCTCCAGTCTGTCACCCTTACCTATGTGAAGGTTGTGTTATATGTCCGAGTCTCCAGTCTGTCACCCTTACCTATGTGAAGGTTGTGTTATATGTCCGAGTCTCCAGTCTGTCACCCTTACCTATGTGAAGGTTGTATTATATGTCCGAGTCTCCAGTCTGTCACCCTTACCTATGTGAAGGTTGTGTTATATGTCCGAGTCTCCAGTCTGTCACCCTTACCTATGTGAAGGTTGTGTTATATGTCCGAGTCTCCAGTCTGTCACCCTTACCTATGTGAAGGTTGTGTTATATGTCCGAGTCTCCAGTCTGTCACCCTTACCTATGTGAAGGTTGTGTTATATGTCCGAGTCTCCAGTCTGTCACCCTTACCTATGTGAAGGTTGTGTTATAGGTCCGAGTCTCCAGTCTGTCACCCTTACCTATGTGAAGGTTGTGTTATATGTCCGAGTCTCCAGTCTGTCACCCTTACCTATGTGAAGGTTGTGTTATATGTCCGAGTCTCCAGTCTGTCACCCTTACCTATGTGAAGGTTGTGTTATATGTCCGAGTCTCCAGTCTGTCACCCTTACCTATGTGAAGGTTGTGTTATATGTCCGAGTCTCCAGTCTGTCACCCTTACCTATGTGAAGGTTGTGTTATATGTCCGAGTCTCCAGTCTGTCACCCTTACCTATGTGTGCTGTGCCGTATGGTATATCTACATGTAAAGTGTACGCATCTTATCTTGTATATATAGCGTTACATGGTTTATAATACCTGTGTTAACCTGTTTGGTAGAGTTCAGGGGTTATACTATTTTTATAATGGAATGACCAGGGGTCATTGCGCACCCGCCCTTTTTTGGGTAGCGTCACTCCCGTGGTGGACGTTGGTACTGTCGGACGTGTGTGATATGTGTAATACGTAGGTCAGCACACCTTACATCGTTTGCCAATGTGAGTACGTAATATTTTTGTATCAACTGCAATAATGTTTAGATTTATTCTTGATGTAAAGTATCTGCTTTATGAATTAATTGAATTGTCAATTCATTAATTACGATTGCATGGAATTTGAATTTCCCGCCATTTTGTCATCTGATGTTACATGAATTTGATAAGTGTTATGTATTTTGTCTTTTGTATTAGATATTCTGGTTAATGTCCGGCGTCAGTACATTTTTAGTAAATGTTGTTGTTTTATTGTTTGTAGTATTTGTTACACAAGTTCCGATGTACGCGTTGTCTCCCCGGGAGTCGGGCCCTCTTCGTTTGTGAAGAGGTAGGTTTCTATATGACTTTTGTATTGTCAGTAGCATTGTTTTAATTTATCCATGAAATGTATTGTTGTGATTGAAGTATCTTTAGTTGTTAGTATATCAAATCTTATTGATTGTTCTATAGGCGTTAGCCGATCTGGTTGTAAGTTATCATTTGTAATGATTACGCCTGGGTTATTTAGTAAAATTGTATTAAGTACTGTTATTTGTTATTTTTAGAGTTTCTTACGGATGTAATAAACGTTTGAATGGAAAGATTGTGTTGGAGTGTTTCATGCAAAGACCCAGAGTAGACCCTGCTACACAGATATAGCCAAAGTTAAAAGAAATAAACAAAAACAAACAACAGTGAAAAACTTCTTTAAACCATAATAACTTCCTTTGTAAGAAACTGTGAAAACATGAAAATCTTTTGAAATTGTAAACATATGTAGTGACTAAATAAAATGTTGATTAAACATACATTGTTGTGTTGTTTGATGTAACGGTGTATTAAAATACATTGGCCACATGTTGGACCCTGGTTATATTGAAAACGAGTTAATGTGAAGTACTTCCCCGAGGATTTCATTAAAACCGGGTTCGACTGTATTTAAATTAACAGTCCGTACGCCTCGAAAATACATGTTCTGATAAATGTAAATTATAGCCAGCATTCTATGGTGAGCACCTTGCGAAAACGTAACTCTTCATCGTGAATTTCGGCAACTTGATTCATTAGGTCGTCTAGATTAAACTATGACGTCCATTCAGTGTGATATCAGTTAAGTCCGCTTTTGTCGGTAGTCCATTATTGAATATCACAAATGGTAATTCGAGCTCTGTTGCGTCGGAGAGAGATTAACAGGTAGGTCATGATCAGATTCAAACATTTGAGGTCGATTTTGTAATAATCTATGTACAAAGCTCATTTTTCCGGAACCTGTCGTTTCTAAAATGGCTATTGTCGAAACATGGGAAATATACATTTATTTAACTGTGGTACATATCAATGAACACAAACACACGCACGCAACTCCTCAAGCACTTTGGTAAAGATATCGTCCTCTAGCACTTCATGTTTGCAGTAGAAATAACTAATTCCGCGTTTCTCTTGTTAGTATGTAGCTATTGTGTTATTGAGTGCCCGGAAACCGACGTCTGCTGCAGATTTTTCAAATCATCTTCATACAACTTAAAAGCACTAGAACTGTTTCTATATTTTTTTCTTTATATTCCTTTGGCCGAAATTTGATTTGGTCGTCTTTCAGAACACAATAATGTTTTGAATTCTGAACTCATAATTCGGTCACCTTCACAATCTAATTTGTCCCGGTGTCTTCTTAACGCATTGTTTCATGGTAGCTGCAGCATTCAGCTGTCACGTATTAACGAGATACCGGACAAGGCCAATATCTACTTAAAATGTAGAATTCCATTATAGAGGACAAATTCTGAAGATTTCGGAGCCCGGAGCTGCAAGAAGATTGAGGAATAGAATAATACCCGTGGAAGCCGGTAGATGTGCCAACGCCATCAATATGCTACAGTATGGTTTCTAGATATAGGGAAAAAAGGATAAGAAATGTATCGACATCCTCCAATAGCTGATAGGAGTGATGTTTTACGTGAGAAACCGACGAGTTGGAATAAAAAGAGATCTATTTCAACTTTGAGGCGCACGAATCCGGTCAGCTGTCCGACCGCCTGTGTATTACCCAAACAGAGGATGAAGAAGGGCGTGGTTATGATCACCATAAATAAACACATGCCATTAAATAAAAAAAGGCAAATACCGTGTTGGAGTGAAACTGAAAAAAAGTGTGAACATGCTCACATTAGACACCTTATACGGTTCCACATTTCTCAAGGGAGACAACTCTCATTAGGATATTTTTTATAAAAAAAAATAAAAGAAATAGGTCCAAAAGCAATGATTTAATTTACAACGGGATAACTTGTCTCTGAATGTTCGTCAATAAATAATGTACATTTACATATAAATTGGTATGGTTGTCACAATTGCATGAATACACAATACACAACGGGTTCCCGTCTAGTTTGGCGTGTCAGACCCAAAAGGATATTGGATGACAGTCCCTAAAGCGGACGCCAGCGCATTACGTCACGACTTCAAGATAGAGGCAAGCGTCTCTCGCACCTCTGTAACCTTTGTAGGACGGAGACGTCACGTCAAGTTGTCGGCATTCGTGGTTGGCCAATATATCCAAGAACGGATAAGAATCGGGAAGTTTCATTTAAGGCCAGGACGTACCCTTTGTTGACGTCGCCTACGAATAACCGACGACAACGTCGAATGCAGTCCCTGCTTGCACATGCACCGAAACGGCTTCGATTGGCCCATTGGAGACGTGTGATGTTCACTGACGAGTCTCGCTTTACGCTTTACGGGTCAGATGGACGACAACGTGTCAAACGATATCATGGTGAGCGATAATCTTACTGAAGTAAGGTATCGAGATCTGGTCTTCAGACCACACGTTCTTCCTCTTATCCATCAACGTACAAATGTAACCTTACGTTACAGCAGGACAACGCGAGACCCAATGTTTCTAGGGTTTGTCGTGACATTATGGCACAAAACAAGTCTTGGTAAACAAGGTAATTTTTGGTAATAAAGGTAACCATTGGTAATCAAGGTAAGTCTTGGTAATCGAGTAAGTCTTGGTAATCAAGGTATGTCTTTGTAATCAAAGTAAGTCTTGGTAAACAAGGTAAGTCTTGGTAATCAAGGTAAGTCTTGGTAAACAAGGTAAGTCTTGGTAAACAAGGTATGTCTTTGTAATCAAAGTAAGTCTTGGTAAACAAGGTAAGTCTTGGTAATCAAGGTAAGTCTTGGTAATGAAGTCAAGTCTTGGTAAACAAGGTAAGTCTTGGTAAACAAGGTAAGTCTTGGTAATCAAGGTATGTCTTGGTAATCAAGGTAAGTCTTGGTAATCAAGGTATGTCTTTGTAATCAAGGTAAGTCTCTTGGTAAACAAGGTAAGTCTTGGTAATCAAGGTAAGTCTTGGTAAACAAGGTAAGTCTTGGTAAACAATGTAAGTCTTGGTAATCAAGGTAAGTCTTGGTAATCAAGGTAAGTCTTGGTAATCAAGGTAATTTTTGGTAATAAAGGTAACCATTGGTAATCAAGGTAAGTCTTGGTATTCAAGGTAAGTCTTGGTAATCAAGGTAAGTCTTGTAATCAAGGTAAGTCTTGGTAATCAAGGTAAGTCTTGGTAATCAAGGATTATTTTGGTATAAAGGTAACCATTGGTAATCAAGGTAAGTCTTGGTAATCAAGGTAATTTTTGGTAATAAAGGTAACCATTGGTAATCAAGGTAAGTCTTTTTTTTTGTATTTGTTTTATTTTTTCAGAGATTTTCATACAGTGTAAAGTACATAGTATTCAATTGTATTCAGAATAATCATTATTACAGCACCATAGAATTGTAGATGATCCAACACAAATACACACATCTTAATCCAGATTCATAAAATCATTTACTTTTGATGAATTTTCTTAATGTTACTTTCCCACTGTATTTAAAGAAAGGAAGAAAGCAGAAGAGAAGGTGTAGAGCAGACAGAAAAATCATAACAATAAAGCAATAGGAACGAAACAAGAAACATGGACAAAGACATATATATAGTAACAAAGACAGACATAGAGACAGAGAGAGAGGGAGAGAGACAGAGAGAGGTGTCAGAAAATCAAATATTTACAGTATATGGTCTGTAGTTAAACCAGATATACCCAGGATAAACAGAATTGCTGGTAAGACAATTTAGGTCTGACTTATAATTAGACCAGCCTTACTGTATATGAATGAAGACTGGCAAGGGAAAGACAAGAGGATTTAAACATGTATTGTCGTCAGCAAGTGTCACCACATATGATTATAGCAATAAAATTTTATTTTGAAATCTTATAGAAACAATAATATGTATTAACTTTGGTTACATATAACATTACAAAGTATAGCAGTAAACAAGAATCTAAGGACAATAATCAGCAAATTGAAGTTCTAAGAGATATTAAGTAATTTTTGCCATTTTTTCCATTCATTTTGAAAATTTTCCTTATACTTGCTCCCTTTACCCATTGCAATACATTTTTGTGTAACATAATGATCTTTAATAGTTTTTTTGAGACCAGTCAAAGATAAATTAATTTGTAGACACCTTGTTGAATAAATATACTGTTTAATAATTAAAATGATTGTACTGTCTATTGGTGTTCTTATTCCATCTTGATTATATAATCCAAAAATAAAAGTTTCCTTATTATATGCGAAAGGTATCATTAAAGAATCTAATAAAAACTCAAAATTTTGTAACATAACTTGCACCTTATCACATTCCCAAAGTGTTTGTTCTATTGTTTCAATATCAGTTTTGCACCAGTAGCAATACGGATTTTCTGCTATTCCTGCCTTAAATAGAAATGAATTTGTTGTTAAGATGTGTTGATTAATTCTATATTGTAGCCACTGTAGTTTTGAATTTTTGGTTATATAAAATGGCAATTTGTATATTTTCCTCCATGTTTCATTATCAAAGTTGAAGATATCCCATTTTTTTCTTCCAGTGGATATTATGTTATTTTTACTGAGTAAATAGTAAAAGTCTTTTGTTCCCTTTTTACTGCGAAAAAGAATTTCCATATCAATTGGTATAAATGGGTATATAGGAGATGATAATTCCTGTTTCTGAATATGTTTTCTAATAGCTGAGATAAGTCCTCGATATTTAAGGATGTTTGTATTAATATCAAAGACCCGTTGAAATTCTTCGAAGGAGTAAAATGAATTATTGTTTTTGTTTATTAAGTCACTAATTACAATAATTCCTTTATTGTACCAATCTTGATAAAAAATATTCTGATTATCTACTTTAATTAATTTATTATACCAAATTGGTGTTTTAGCTAACATATCTGGGGATTTATATAAGTAGTTTTTATTAGATAGTTTTATCCATGCTTTAAAGACATCTTTCCAGAATAGATTTTTACATTTATTGTGATATATTGAGATATATTCCATCCCACAGTTAGCCATAAGGTGATCATCAAGAAAAGATCTAAAAATTAACTGCCATTTACTTGAACTTGTAAAAAGTCTCCTTAACCATGTTAGCTTCAAAGATTCAATAAATGACTTCACATGTAACATTTTTAGCCCCCCATCAATGTATTTTTTAATAGTTACATCTCTTTTCACCTTATCTATTTTACTTTTCCAAAGAAAACAATACAGTTCTGTGTTTAATTTTTTCATGAAATTCTCATCTGGATTTGGCAAAGAGATAAAGAGATGATTGAACTGAGAAATTAATAAAGCCTTTATAATATGAATTCTACCGATTGGAGTTAAGACTCGTCGTTCCCAAATTCTAATAAGTGCCTTTAACTTTACTAATTTCTTATTATAATTTAGTTTAGGTATTCGATGAAGGTCAACATGAAATTCGATTCCTAAAAGTGTAAATGTTTGATTTCTCCACTGTAGATTCAGTTCAGGGTAGACAACTTCATCACTATATTTTTTGCTTCCAATCCAAATAGCCTGGGTTTTAGATACATTTATTTTCAATCCTGATATTTTTGCAAAAGATTTTAATTCATCAATAGATTCTTTAAGGGATTCCTCTGTTCCATCCAAGATCAGTGAAGTGTCATCAGCATATTGAGACAGTAAAATAGGAATATTATCAACATCAATACCTTTTATATTATTATTGTTCCTTATTCTAATAGCTAAGATTTCAGCACACATTATAAATATATATGGTGCAATTGGGTCCCCCTGCCTACAGCCTCTCTCTATTTCAAAAAATGGAGACAGATTTCCCCCTTGATTAATCGCTGAGCTTGAATTGTTTTGTAAAACCTTCACCCATTTCTTAATATCTTCCCCAAATTTAAAAAAATCGAGAACTTTATCAATAAACTTCCAAGAAACAGAGTCAAAAGCCTTTTCAAAATCAATAATCAACAACATTCCAGGTATATTTTTATCTTCTGCATATTGCATAATATCATAAACAATTCGAGTGTTTTCCCCAATATAACGTCCTGAGATGAAACCCGTTTGATCAGTATGAATTAATTTGTTCAAAACTATTTTTATTCGGTTAGCTATTGATCCTGATGCAATTTTATAAATAATATTGAGTAAAGAAATTGGTCTCCAGTTTTGTCGAGGCTTATCTCCCTTAGGTATACATGTTATTATGCCCTGTCTTTGTGTAATTGATAATTGACCCTGATTGAACCCATAATTAATTGATCTGACTATAAAAGTACCTAACTGTTTCCAGAAGCATTTAAAAAATTCCACAGTGAACCCATCAGAGCCTGGGCTTTTATTATTTTTCATAGCTTTTAAAGTATTTGAGGCTTCATTAAGAGTAATTATACCTTCTAATTTGTTAGATTGTGCCTCTGTTAATTTTGGAATATCAATATCTTTTAAAAAATCACCTAGGTGAATATCCTCTATAAAATGATCAATTGTATACAATTTTTTATAAAAATGTTTTACCTTATCGAGAATTTCTGCTTGTTTAGTTATTTTATCACCATTTTCTTTCTCTATCATTGGTATTAACTTTGAGGTGTAATTTCTGTTTTCTAAATTTAAGAAATAATGTGTTGGTTTTTCACCCTCTTCTACCCATTTAGCTCTAGATCGAATTAAGCTACCTTTTAATTTATTCAATCTTATATTTTGTAATTCTTGTTTTTTTCCATTCACCCTGTCTATATCAACCTCATTACTGTCTTCTTTAATTTTTGGTAATAAAGGTAACCATTGGTAATCAAGGTAAGTCTTGGTAATCGAGTAAGTCTTGGTAATCAAGGTATGTCTTTGTAATCAAGGTAAGTCTTGGTAATGAAGTCAAGTCTTGGTAATCAAGGTAAGTCTTGGTAATCAAGGTAAGTCTTGGTAATCAAGGTATTATAAGAATGCATCTCTTGTTTTACATTTAGGCCGAAATCCAAACTGTGCCTCGGAAATGACATTGTCATTATCGCTCTTCACCAATAATTTTAGTCAGAAGAGAAGAGCTTAGCTTTATGACTAAGAGTAGAGATACTTATATACATGTAGTTGATGACATTCTTTCATCGCCCTTTTTATATATACATGTAGGTACAATAACATCCTTCGCTTAGACTTTTGGAAAATATCATACGCTAAAAACGCTTAAAAGTTTTAATAAAATTGCTTCGAATAAATCGCTGTATGGGGTAAAATACTCGTGAGCAACAAATCAATACCAGGAGCCTTACATTCAGGGAGAGTTTTGATAACAGTAATTAGCTCCTGGAGATTAAATACAACATTGACCTCAGGATAGACACACACATTGTTATCAACATTTACACCATCACTCCCTGTTGAGCCAGAAGGATTATCAGATAAAATCATAAGCATTAAACAAATCAGGAAGTGACAGATTACCAGTACTACCAGGCTTATGTGTTGGAGACTCGTTATGTTTTAAGGCGACCATTAATGTCGCCCTCCCTCTCGAGGTACTTGAGTTTCATTTTACCTTCATAGCATTTGTAACCTTTCCTTGAGCGGGTCAAATTAGCTTTATGGCCGTCAGACTTATATCTACTAAAATGATAAATTGCAGTTTTATATTTCTATATAATCGTTTTCATTGGTTGGCGAACCAAGGTTTGTCTGTTTTTTTAGGTGACTCATAACAAAATCAATTGCAGTTCATAACGGTTCTTTTCTGGCGATAGAAAAGTTCAAATATAAATATATTACTTTCTACAAGGATATAAAGACAACGATCAATATTCTCAGGAGTATTAAAAAGCGCGCTAAATGAGTTATTGATCATAAATCTATTGTCATATACAAATTTTGCTATTTTTTCCGCGTCAACACCAGACCAAGATACAAACTTTATCGTAGAGGTGTTTCTATCGGTACAACTTCCCATAGATTCTTTACTTTCATTTTAGCAACAATGGCGCGTGGAAGAGTATTCATTGAAAGAACCGTCCTCTCAACTGTCGACCAGGCCCCAAGATTCGTGGTTACAAAGTATCTAATCTATCACACTTGTACCCGAAGTATGGTAAAACGTTATCTTACCACCTTTATCCAATGACGCCTCGGTTTTTCTTTGATCTTTTGTTGGCGTTATATTGCATACTATGTGATATTTCAAATATCACATATGTGATATCTGAAATATCACATGGCATTTCTGATTGGTCCATGCCTCAGTCTTGAGGCGGGGCCAATTTCAAATGTGGGCGTGACAAATGAACAAAGACAGGAAAACATTTTAAACAAAATTTAATGAAATACGAGTGCCGTTTAGAAATGTTCTTTGTTGTCTTCTTTCTTCACCTTGTATGCATACAGCCGTGCTGCGATGTTCCGTCCTGTCCATATTGAGTTGCTCATCAAAACCTGACGAAACAGAATATAAAACCCTGTTGAGTATATTTTAGGTCTAACAGATCAGTAAAAAAACGCATTCATGATTACATATAAAATTTCAGTCATTTAAAAAAAATGGTTATACAGATTACGCCAAATGTAACCATACATTTTCGTTGCACAAAAATCTTATCATAAACAAAATAGTGATGAAAATGATAACAGGACGAGTGGATAAAAATACCGATTAACCGATTCATCGATGTATTTAAACAATTTCATGGACTTTGAAAGATTCGTGACATCGTGAACGTCGAAATTTACGAAAAATATTTCATTTCACAATTTGTTCAAACAATATGATTTTAGACTTACCTGCTTGGTAAAGGGAAGTAGCGCAGGTCCTCTTTCCGGAGCAGTTACCGTTTGTGTAATTTCCCTCGAATCCTGCAGTCTTTCACATGTTTTTCACATTACCGTTCAGTTTATTTACAACAATTGGTTACGTTAATTCCTTGGTATCAAATAATCCAATGTCAGTAGCTACAGTGTCACTATCTTCCAGTTCATACTCATACTTGGTCGGTAAATACATCGACATCAATGATCAGTTCATGATCCGCCATGGTTGACAGTCTCACTAGAAATGAATGGACTAGACTGTGACAGAATGAAACGTGTCAGAAATTGGCGGGAAACATATCACAGTGACAGGTTTTGATCAATTTTATAGCTCCACCCCTAGGCACGTGGGTGACAAAACCTCGGCTGTCATTGGATAAAACAGATACAAAATGGGTACTCGTGACGTATCGCATATATCACACTCGTGCTACGCACTCGTGTGATATATCCGATACATCAATCGTACCCATTATGTATCTATTACATATCACATTACAATCCGACTATTCAAAATGCGGAGATCCGTTGTTCTGGCTAATTCTAGAAGGCGACGACCGAATGTGTTAACTTGGGGGTCCTCAGACAAACGATCACTGGGAGAACACACAACAGTGTCAATGCTTCGTTGTACACGTTTATGTAAAAAAATCCTGGGACATATAACCGGAAATGTTACCGGTTCTACAATTTGAGTCGCCCAATAAATCCCATGACCACTTTCTAGTAGGACAAAAATATCTTCTTCATAGATAGTATAAAATGTAGACATGTTAGAAGGTACGTGGGTTAAAGGGCCCTTCGTTCGAACGTCAGATGTGAGTTGTACAGTAATTGATAAGGTTTGTAAATGAAAAAGCTTACACTCATATTTCTCACTAATTATCTACGAAATAAATATAATATCTATATAGGAAACCCGCACTGGAATATTCAGCCACGCCTCCTCTGCTTCATTTAGATATCACGTGACACCACAGACAACCGTAAATTACTAATGTAGTAACTGAGTTAAGAATATCAAAATCAGTCAAAATATTACTTGTGTACAAAGTCGCATACATACATGTATGAGCACCACATGTACAGGGAAAACACGTGTGCCATGTTTACACACAAAACATGTGCATAGATAGATATTAATGCCGGAAACGGCTACAAAGCTAGTACC
Organism: Pecten maximus; assembly: GCF_902652985.1. Lineage (NCBI taxonomy): Eukaryota > Metazoa > Mollusca > Bivalvia > Pectinida > Pectinidae > Pecten > Pecten maximus. Next base: position 43,506,614 of record NC_047025.1, on the reverse strand, counting down.
TAGATAAGACAAATACACAGTATTACTATAAAATCAGTAATGTGATTCGATGAGGTAGTATTTAGTTTTAATGTCTGTGATTTGTCAGCACGGCATAAAGTGTAACTTCGGGCATAACTTCATAATGAACCTGTCATTCTGTCGAGTATCCCGTAGAACTTTCCAGAAGCAATGCGAATTCCTTGTTCTACTCGACCGAAGCGTCCTCCCTTTTCACTCTCTTCCATGTTTCCATCTAGTTATCGATATCTATACATCTTACGACGTTTGCTGTCGTCTCATGTCCTCATTTTCACGCCGATTCTGATTTCAGTGACCTAATTAGCCAATAACTAACTCGAGGAGCCGTGCACGCCATTTTCGTTTCTGTTCGTGAACTTTTCTAAACATGCTCGTATTGAAAGTCGTTGGGGCGATTAATTTTCGCACTTAGGGTCAAAAATTGTTCAAGATCTTTGAGTTATCTTCGGACTTTAAATGTTGTATAACGGCAACCTATAAGTCAACGCACTTCACCGAAGTCTGATATGCATCGGAATCCAACTCGGGTTCGTTGCGACTAGTATTGGTGGGCGGCACTCAGCCCAGTCCAGTTCGTGTTTGGTGCGACACCTATCGGTGGGCGAAACTCAGCCCAGTCCAGTTCGTGTTTGGTGCGACACCTATCGGTGGGCGAAACTCAGCCCACTTCAGCTCGGTGATGAGACTACAATACACTAAAAATTATCAAATATATAAGAAACATTCTAGTTTGCATTATATTAAAACATTCTAATGATAACTATCTTAGTCTTCAGAGCTATTGTAGGCCTTTCGTTACATCAGCATCGTTATAGATAATAAAAACACGTGCTGTTATCAGAGACATATATATACGTCTCTGCTGTTATGGATGATTTTATCAGAATGGAGAGAGGATTGGAGAAGGATAAATATTGTGGATGGTGAACCTAGTACAGGAGACAACACCATTAGGAGTCAGACAGTGTAGTTTGTCTCGGCGTCTCAGATAGGCGGCCATTATACCGAAGCCACTCCTGGTGATGACAAGCTCCTCACAACGTGTCAGCATGAAGAAATCTAACACGGCCTTTCGGAACCCCCCACAAAGGTCGCCTTTCTTAGTGACGTCAATGTGTGTTATTACCCCGTCAATTTCTACGCTGGATCTAGAAAACAATGCTTTAGCCTTCCTCTTCACTAAATTAGAGTCCGTTGCAACAAAGATTGAGAATTTCCGTTTCTCCATTTGTTTCAGAACCCGCCATATGTCGACAAGTTCAGGTAGTGTAGTACGAGTCATTCCCGATTCACCCATACGGATGTGTGCGCACGCTAGCTTTTTCTCCCCCTTGACAATATCCAGGTAATCACTGATTTCTTTTTTAATTTTGAAAAGTGAATTGAAGAAATGTCTGTAGATGTCGGAATACTGCAACGTGGTGATCCATGGCACGAGCTTTCCTATTCCCTTTGTGGCCCGGAAGTGGTCTGTATAATCCCAGTTCACCCGCACAAAGTTTATATCCTTATTGAATGTGACAGCCAGGCGTTCCCGGCGGTGGGACCTGACTACAGTAGGTACCTTACAATAGTAAGATATGTATTGGTAGCTAAGGTGCCCTCTCTCCACGAGAGCTTTGTCAAACACCCAGTTATGGGCGTTATAGTCTAGGTAGTCCTCGAGAGGACATGGCTTGTTATGACGTACTAGAAACGTATGATTGGTTATCAGTGATATGACATACACACTGAGCATGCCCGACAATCGGTCTGACCAACCCCCGCATTCACCCGCGTAAACATTGCTGCAATCGTACACCATGTAGATGTCTTTGCCTTTCCTCAGAATGTCCAGTGAGTCGTGTGTAGAGTTGGAGACATGATGTACATTATACCTATATCGTGTTGTATCCCCTTTGGGTACCCGTATGTCGGCCATCTTGTATAATCCAGCATTGATTGAGAGGAAATGGCGAAGGTCAAGGCTGCGCGAGTATATTATGGGGATGCAGAAACAGATGATAACTACCATTGTGACACATATACACATCACTTGGATTCTGGTAACCTGAAAAAAACGAACGTTAGTTATAATCTTAACAAGCTACACAAGCAAAAAGTTTGAGAAGAAAACCAATGAGATCACTTGGTCGACCATAAAATGTCCCCCATTACAAGTCTTTATCAATCTACATCTCCGGAAGTACACGAATCGAGTTACATTTGTATGCTCGAGGTAAATACTTCCCTTCATGATTACATAACCGGGATACGTATGTATTACACACAATGTAACTTAAGACGAGTGCACAACAAAGTAATAGTATAGGATGTAATATCATTAAATGTAATACATTGTATTACAAAATGGAATATTATACAATGTGCTATACTACAATGTAATATTATACAATGTGCTATACTACAATGGAATATTATACAATGTGCTATACTACAATGTAATGTTATACAATGTGCTATACTACAATGTAATATTATACAATGTGCTATACTACAATGGAATATTATACAATGTGCTATACTACAATGTAATATTATACAATGTGCTATACTACAATGGAATATTATACAATGTGCTATACTACAATGTAATGTTATACAATGTGCTATACTACAATGTAATATTATACAATGTGCTATACTACAATGGAATATTATACAATGTGCTATACTACAATGTAATAGTATACAATGTGCTATACTACAATGTAGTATTATATAATGCAATATCATAAATGTAATATTACACAACGTAATATCATGAAATTCAATATTACACAATGAACTATTATACACTGTAATATTGTACATACCGATAAATCAGGACAAATATAAAACATTAACGAAGTATAAAATCTGAGAGGTTATAGTCTAGAGTATAAAATCTGAGAGGTTATAGTCCAGAGTATAAAATCTGAGAGGTTATAGTCCAGAGTATAAAATCTGAGAGGTTATAGTCCAGAGTATAAAATCTGAGAGGTTATAGTCTAGAGTATAAAATCTGAGAGGTTATAGTCCAGAGTATAAAATCTGAGAGGTTATAGTCTAGAGTATAAAATCTGAGAGGTTATAGTCCAGAGTATAAAATCTGTGAGGTTATAGTCTAGAGTATAAAATCTGTGAGGTTATAGTCCAGAGTATAAAATCTGAGAGGTTATAGTTTAGAGTATAAAATCTGTGAGGTTATAGTCCAGAGTATAAAATCTGAGAGGTTATAGTCTAGAGTATAAAATCTGAGAGGTTATAGTCCAGAGTATAAAATCTGAGAGGTTATAGTCCAGAGTATAAAATCTGTGAGGTTATAGTCTAGAGTATAAAATCTGTGAGGTTATAGTCCAGAGTATAAAATCTGAGAGGTTATAGTTTAGAGTATAAAATCTGAGAGGTTATAGTCAAGAGTATAAAATATGTGAGGTTATAGTCTAGAGTATAAAATCTGAGAGGTTATAGTCTAGAGTATAAAATCTGAGAGGTTATAGTCTAGAGTATAAAATCTGAGAGGTTATAGACCGGAGTATAAAATCTGAGAGGTTATAGTCCAGAGTATAAAATCTGAGAGGTTATAGTTTAGAGTATAAAATCTGAGAGGTTATAGTCCAGAGTATAAAATCTGTGAGGTTACAGTCCGGAGTATAAAATCTGTGAGGTTATAGTCTAGAGTATAAAATCTGAGAGGTTATAGTCCGGAGTATAAAATCTGTGAGGTTACAGTCCGGAGTGATGCGGCAGCCGTACGGAGTACCGAACAACCCTTTATCAGACCCAGCACCAAACAACTGTAGAAGAGAATATTATAATTATGGACAGAGACTTACCGACATGTTGGTGGCCACTCTGTGATTATAACAGGGGTGTATTTAATCAGTCCGTTAACTGAATAGCTTAGTGATGTGGAACGTACACACACGGAGTAGATCATTCCACTGATAGAGCTTAAAATACAACACGATACAGGTCGAATGGACATGTATTACCTCAGGTAAAAACCAAAATATCGACATTATCATTACCTAAGGTAAATACCAAAATATCGACATTATCGTTACCTCAGGTAAAAACCAAAATATCGACATTATCATTACCTCAGGTAAAAACCAAAATATCGACATTATCATTACCTCAGGTAAAAACCAAAATATCGACATTATCGTTACCTCAGGTAAAAACCAAAATATTGACATTATCATTACCTAAGGTAAATACCAAAATATCGACATTATCGTTACCTCAGGTAAAAACCAAAATATCGACATTATCATTACCTCAGGTAAAAACCAAAATATCGACATTATCATTACCTCAGGTAAAAACCAAAATATCGACATTATCGTTACCTCGGCTCAAGCTATCATGATATAATTTTTTCTTCGTTATATTTTCTAAATAACAATGTTTCCTTCTCATATAAATAGTAAATATAAGATTTGTCTAAAACTGAAAACCAAGTATAAATACAAAAAAAAATATCTACAAGAATCAATTACAAGAAATCCTGTCATATTTTTTATTGGGGGAGGGGAGGTGGTCTTTTTGTATTAAAACAAAAGATCTAACAGGAATTGGACAACATGTCATGCCTATACAAGCCGGCCTACTCGGTATACCTTTTCCATGTATATATTTAATCAGTAGACTGGCATATATTCCGGATGTAATCCTAAAAGAGTTGTCTCCCGTGTCCCATTTAATGGAAGGAATTGCGATATTTCGTAAGTCGTATATAAAGCAATATAATTACAGGAAGATTACTATTGGCTCCAAAATCAATATAGATGACAGGGACACGTTAAGGTTTATTTACCTGACAGGTGACTTTAGATCCGAGGAACACCTGTTTACTCTATATATCTCTAAAGGAGGTGTACATCTCAATGGGATAACATACATCTTACCTGTAGTATAAAAGTCTCTAATGAAGGTAAACAAACGCGACACTGAACAGTGTAGTTTGTAACGTTACCTTAGTCATGTGTGACAATCCAACATATGACAATGACAATGACAATATTTTATTCTCATAAACCTATAAAGTGTAGAGAATCATATACATACAAAATTTGTACAGGACATATGATATAATACATCGATACATTTGTTAAGCAAGAGATTATCTTAAATATTGTTGAGTCGTATACTTATTTCTTTAATTAATTTCACAAGTGATTTCAATTCATCGTCTACTACAAAATTAAAAAGTGTATTAAATTTGAATGTACTTGGTCTTTCATAATAGTATCTAGATATATATTTTTTTCTGTTTAATGCTATTTGATGATCGCTACAATTAAATAGATAATGGAATTCGTCTCCTATTTCATTCAGGTTACACAGACTACAGATTCTATTTTCTCTTGGGATGTTATTCCATCTTCCGTATTCGATTGGTAATTTAATGTTACAAGTTCGAAATGTACAATAGGAATTAGCTAGCTTAGGAGGGAGGTCAAGTAGATATTTTTCTAAACTTAAATCATGTTTATAAATTCTGTAATTGGTCCCTTTCGGAGAATTGAAAACGTCATTTTTCCAATTACATATGAACAAATTTCTTAGGGTATGAAAAACAGTATTTTTTAAGCAGCTTATACTAGTAAATTCATGGTTTTCAAAAACATCTAATAAATTACATTCTTCAAAAATATTTTTAATATAGTTAGACCATTGAGCATTATAATGTCTTAAAATTTGGAAAAAATTGTTGCTCAATTTATTATGAGTTGAGACCATCATTTTGGCCCAAAATCCAATCATACGAACTTTTATATTTATACTTAATGGAAACCTTCCCAATTCTCCATACATCATAAAGTTTGGTGTAGATATTTTTAATCTAAGGATATGTTTACAGAATTTCAAATGTAGACGTTCTAAGAGTTTGGTGTCACAAAACCCCCAAACCTCACAGCCATATAGTATAATCGGTTTGATTGCTTTATCAAAAATATCCATTTTGCAATGAGTGGACAACATTTCTGTTACCTGGAGGCTTAAAAAATAAACAGGAAAGACAGGACACATACATGTAACATGTACAGCGCGGGATAGTCAAAGGACAGTAACACTAACGTGTGTAAACCTGGACACAAAGGACAGTAACACTAACGTGTGTAAACCTGGACACAAGGGACAGTGACACTAATGTGTGTAAACCTGGACACAAGGGACAGTAACACTAATGTGTGTAAACCAGGACACAAGGGACAGTAACACTAATGTGTGTAAACCTGGACACAAGGGACAGTAACAACAATGTGTGTAAACCTGGACACAAGGGACAGTAACACTAATGTGTGTAAACCTGGACACAACGGACAGTAACACTAATGTGTCTAAACCGGGACACAAGGGACAGTAACACTAATGGGTGTAAACCTGGACACAAAGGACAGTAACACTAATGTGTGTAAACCTGGACACAAGGGACAGTAACAACAATGTTTGTAAACCTGGACACAAGGGACAGTGACACCAATGTGTGTAAACCTGGACACAAGGGACAGTAACACTAATGTGTGTAAACCTGGACACAAGGGACAGTAACAACAATGTGTGTAAACCTGGACACAAGGGACAGTAACACTAATGTGTTTAAACCTGGACACAAGGGACAGTAACACTAATGTATGTAAACCTGGACACAAGGGACAGTAACAACAATGTGTGTAAACCTGGACACAAGGGACAGTAACAACAATGTGTATAAACCTGGACACAAGGGACGGTAACACTAATGTGTGTAAACCTGGACACAAGGGACAGTAACACTAACGTGTGTAAACCTGGACACAAGGGACGGTAACACTAACGTGTGTAAACCTGGACACAAGGGACGGTAACACTAATGTGTGTAAACCTGGACACAAGGGACAGTAACACTAACGTGTGTAAACCTGGACACAAGGGACGGTAACACTAACGTGTGTAAACCTGGACACAAGGGACAGTAACATTAATGTGTGTAAACCTGGACACAAGAGACAGTAACACTAATGTGTGTAAACCAGGACACAAGGGACAGTAACAACAATGTGTGTAAACCTGGACACAAGGGACAGTAACACTTATGTGTGTAAACCTGAACACAAGGGACAGTAACATTAATGTATGTAAACCTGGACACAAGGGACAGTAACACTAATGTGTATAAACCTGGACACAAGGGACAGTGACACTTATGTGTGTAAACCTGAACACAAGGGACAGTAACATTAATGTGTGTAAACCTGGACACAAGGGACAGTAACAACAATGTGTGTAAACCTGGACACAAGGGACAGTAACACTAATGTGTATAAACCTGGACACAAGGGACAGTGACACTAATGTGTGTAAACCTGGACACAAGGGACAGTAACACTAATGTGTGTAAACCTGGACACAAGGGACAGTAACACCAAATAAAGGTCAGAGGTTACAAACCACCAAGATCCCGACAATGTTGTCTTCAGTCTAACTTCAGAATAACATTAAAGGGAGATGTATGTATATATAGAGTAATCGCAGCCAAGACGACACCAAGTCACTGCTGACAAACGCTGCCATTAAGGGGTTCTTGTTAATTACACGATACTGAATTGTATGGGTTGAAGACATATAGTTGTGACGTATTGGTACTAAACCCACGTGATCAGTGTTACCATTATCTTTATTAATTACCAGTATCATATATTTCATTAGCTGCTTGTGTTTGAATTGTGCGTTTGACAGGTGTTAAGTATTGGAGTATGCGAGCGACACGTTTAAGTGGAAGTAGACAATTTCCTATATTGAAAGTAATCGTATTTCACAGATACGAAAGTGCTCGGCGACAATATTTCAACCATTTCTTTCACGACGTGTTGCCTGGTCTTGAATGGGCTTTTCGAGATCGATATCTGCGTAACTTATTGGTTGGAGCATCGTCCCCTCGTCTCCGGTTGTCAGGAAAATCATCAACAGAGCGAAGGATGACATGCAGTCCATGTCAGAGGGCTGAATATCAGGGAACCAGCCCAGTACCAATAACCAAGGAATAGTTTTGGAAAAGGGGTTTTTCTGAAAAAACGGTTATTTTTAAAACGTTGTAAGGGGAAACAAAAAAATTCGAACAACCAAAAATGGGTTCTGAGATAAAAAAAATTTAAAACGTTTTGAAGGGAGAAGGCCAAGTATGGGGGAAGTCTGAAGGAGAAGGACCAATACTGGGGAACGTCTGAGGATAAGGACCAATACGGGGGGAAGTCGAAGGGAGAAAAGCCCAAAGACTGGAGGAACGTCTAAAGGAGAAGGAAAATCTGGGGAAGTTGAAGGGAAAAGGGCCAAAGTACTGGGGAACGTCGAAGGGGAAAAGAAAGTTGGGGGAAGTCTAAAGGGGAGTGGAAAAGTAGGGGGAAAGTCTAAAGGGGAAAAGCCCCAAGTACGGGGGGGACCGTCTAAAGGAGAAAGGCCAAGTCGGGGGAAACTTTGGGAGGGAGTAAGGACCAAGTTGGGGAAAGTCGGGAAGGAGAAGGGCCCCAAAAAAATTTATGGGGAAAATCAAAGGGGATGGACAAGTACTGGAGGAACGTCTGAAGGGAGTAAGGACCAAGTACTGGAGGAACGTCTGAAGGGAGTAAGGACCAAGTACTGGAGGAACGTCTGGAGGGAGTAAGGACCAAGTACTGGAGGAATGTCTGAAGGGAGTAAAGACCAAGTACTGGAGGAACGTCTGAAGGGAGTAAGGACCAAGTATTGGAGGAACGTCTGAAGGGTGTAAGGACCAAGTACTGGGGGAACGTCTGAAGGGAGTAAGGACCAAGTACTGGGGGAACGTCTGAAGGGAGTAAGGACCAAGTACTGGGGGAATGTCTGGAGGGAGCGAGGACCAAGTACTGGGGGAACGTCTGAAGGTAGTAAGGACCAAGTACTGGACGTCTGAAGGGAGTAAAGACCAAGTACTGGAGGAACGTCTGAAGGGAGTAAAGACCAAGTACTGGAGGAACGTCTGAAGGGAGTAAGGACCACGTACTGGAGGAACGTCTGAAGGGAGTAAAGACCAAGTACTGGAGGAACGTCTGAAGGGAGTAAGGACCTTTTTGGGGGAATTCTAAAGGGGGAAAGGACCAAGAGGGGGGAAAAGTCGGGGGGGGAGAAGGACCAATGGGGGAAAAGTCTAAAGGGGAAGGCCAAACGGGGAATGTCTGGGGGGAAGGACCAATATGGGGAACGTCTGGGGGGTTAAGGACAATAGGGGCGTCGAAGGAAAAAGCCCCTACTGGGGGAACGCGAAGGGAAAAGCCCAAAGTATGGAGGAACGCCCTGAGGGATAAAGGACCAACGTCTGGGAGGAACGTTGAAGGGGAAAGACCAAGTATGGGGAACTTGAAGGGATAAGGAAAAAGTACTGGAGAATGTCTGAAGGGGGAGGACCAATACGGGGGACTCTGAAGGGAGAAGGCCCAATACTGGGGAAGTCTGAAGGGGTAGGCCAAAGTACTGACGCTGAAGGGAAAAAAGCCCAAGTATGGGGAACGTCTAGGGATAAGGACCAAGTATGGGGGAAGTCTAAGGGAGAAAGGAAAAGTACGGGAAACGTCTGAAGGAGTAAGGACCAAGTACTGGCTGGAACCGTCTGAAGGGAGTAAGGACCAAGTACTGGAGGAACGTCTGAAGGGAGTAAGGACCAAGTACTGGAGGGAACGTCTGAAGGGAGATGTACCAAAGTACTGGGAGGAACGTCTGAAGGGAGTAAGGGACCAAGTACGGAGGAATGTCTGAAGGGAGCTAAGGACCAAGTACTGGAGGAACTGTCTGGAGGGAGTGAATGACCAAGTAGCTGGAGGAACTGTCTGAAGGGAGTGAAGGACCCAAGTACTGGAGGAATGTCTGGAAGGGAGTAAGGACCAAGTAATGGAGGAAAGGTCTGAAGGGAGTGAGGACCAAGTACTGGAGGCCGTCTGAAGTGAGTAAGGACCAAGTACGACTGGAGGAACGTCTGAAGGGAGTTAAGGACCAAGTACTGGAGGAACGTCTGAAGGGAGGAGGACCAACGTACTGGAGGGAACGTCCTGAAGGGGAGTAAAGGACCAAGCCAAGTACTGGAGGAACGTCTGGAGGGAGTAAGGACCAAGTACTGGAGGAACGTCTGAAGGGAGTAAGGACCAAGTACTGGAGGAACGTCTGAAGGGAGTAAGGACCAAGTACTGGAGGAACGTCTGAAGGGAGTAAGGACCAAGTACTGGAGGAACGTCTGAAGGGAGTAAGGACCAAGTACTGGAGGAACGTCTGAAGGGAGTAAGGACCAAGTACTGGAGGAACGTCTGAAGGGAGTAAGGACCAAGTACTGGAGGAACGTCTGAAGGGAGTAAGGACCAAGTACTGGAGGAACGTCTGAAGGGAGTAAGGACCAAGTACTGGAGGAACGTCTGAAGGGAGCGAGGACCAAGTACTGGAGGAACGTCTGAAGGGAGTAAGGACCAAGTACTGGAGGAACGTCTGAAGGGAGTAAGGACCAAGTACTGGAGGAACGTCTGAAGGGAGTAAGGACCAAGTACTGGAGGAACGTCTGAAGGGAGTAAGGACCAAGTACTGGAGGAACGTCTGAAGGGAGTAAGGACCAAGTACTGGAGGAACGTCTGAAGGGAGTAAGGACCAAGTACTGGGGAACGTCTGAAGGGAGTAAGGACCAAGTACTGGAGGAACGTCTGGAGGGAGCGAGGACCAAGTACTGGAGGACGTCTGAAGGAGTAAGGACCAAGTACTGGAGGAACGTCTGAGGGAGTAAGGACCAAGTACTGGAGGAACGTCTGAAGGGAGTAAGGACCAAGTACTGGGGGAACGTCTGAAGGGAGTAAGGACCAAGTACTGGAGGAATGTCTGAAGGGAGTAAAGACCAAGTACTGGAGGAACGTCTGAAGGGAGTAAGGACCAAGTACTGGAGGAACGTCTGAAGGGAGTAGGACCAAGTACTGACGTCTGAAGGGATGTAAGGACCAAGTACTGGAGGAACGTCGGAAGGGAGTAAGGACCAAGTACTGGAGGAACGTCTGAAGGGAGTAAGGACCAAGTACTGGGGAACGTCTGAAGGGAAGGCCCAGTATGGAGGAATGTCTAAGGGAGGAGGCCCCCAAGTACTGGAGGAACTCTGGGGGGATGGCCAAGTACTGGGGGAAATTTGAAGGGATAAGACCAAAGGGGGGAAAAGTTAAAGGAGAAAGGACCAAGTACGGGAGGAACGTCGGGAGGGGTAGGCCCAATCTGGGAAGTCTAAGGGGTAGGCCCAAACGGAAAACGTCTGAAGGGAGTAAGGACCAAGTACTGGAGGAACGTCTGAAGGGAGTAGGCCCAAAGTACGGGGGGAATTGGGGGGGAAAAGGGACCAATACTGGGGGAAGTCTGAAGGAGTAAGACCAATTATGGGGAAACGTCAAGGGAGAAAGGGCCCAAGTATTGGGGGAACGTCTAAAGGGAAAGGCCCAAAATATGGGGGAAGTCTAAAGGAGTAAGGCCAAAATATGGGGGAACGCTGAAGGGAGTAACCAATCTGGGGGAATTTTGGGAGGGAGCGAGGCCCCAAAAAACTTGGGGGAACGTCTGAAGGGAGTAGAGGACCAAGTACTGGAGGGAACGTCTGAAGGGAGTAAGGACCAAGTACTGGAGGAACGTCTGAAGGGAGTAAGGACCAAGTACTGGAGGAACGTCTGAAGGGAGTAAGGACCAAGTACTGGAGGAACGTCTGAAGGGAGTAAGGACCAAGTACTGGAGGAACGTCTGAAGGGAGTAAGGACCAAGTACTGGAGGAACGTCTGAAGGGAGTAAGGACCAAGTACTGGGGGAACGTCTGAAGGGAGTAAGGACCAAGTACTGGAGGAACGTCTGAAGGGAGTAAGGACCAAGTACTGGAGGAACGTCTGAAGGGAGTAAGGACCAAGTACTGGGGGAACGTCTGAAGGGAGTAAGGACCAAGTACTGGAGGAACGTCTGAAGGGAGTAAGGACCAAGTACTGGGGGAACGTCTGAAGGGAGTAAGGACCAAGTACTGGAGGAACGTCTGAAGGGAGTAAGGACCAAGTACTGGGGGAACGTCTGAAGGGAGTAAGGACCAAGTACTGGAGGAACTGTCTGAAGGGAGTAAGGACCAGTACTGGGAGGAACGTCTGAAGGGAGTAAGGACCAAGTACTGGAGGAACGTCTGAAGGGAGTAAGGACCAAGTACTGGAGGGAACGTCTGAAGGGAGTAAGGACCAAGTACTGGGGAACGTCTGAAGGGAGTAAGGACCAAGTACTGGAGGAACGTCTGAAGGGAGTAGGGCCAAGTACTGGAGGAACGTCTGAAGGGAGTAAGGACCAAGTACTGGAGGAACGTCTGAAGGGAGTAAGGACCAAGTACTGGGAGGAACGTCTGAAGGGAGTAAGGACCAAGTACTGGAGGAACGTCTGAAGGGAGTAAGGACCAAGTACTGGAGGAACGTCTGAAGGGAGTAGAGGACCAAGTACTGGAGGAACGTCTGAAGGGAGTAAGGACCAAGTACTGGAGGAACGTCTGAAGGGAGTAAGGACCAAGTACTGGAGGAACGTCTGAAGGGAGCGAGGACCAAGTACTGGAGGAACGTCTGAAGGGAGCGAGGACCAAGTACTGGAGGAACGTCTGAAGGGAGTAAGGACCAAGTACTGGAGGAACGTCTGAAGGGAGTAAGGACCAAGTACTGGAGGAACGTCTGAAGGGAGTAAGGACCAAGTACTGGAGGAACGTCTGAAGGGAGTAAGGACCAAGTACTGGAGGAACGTCTGAAGGGAGTAAGGACCAAGTACTGGAGGAACGTCTGAAGGGAGTAAGGACCAAGTACTGGAGGAACGTCTGAAGGGAGTAAGGACCAAGTACTGGGAGGAACGTCTGAAGGGAGTAAGGACCAAGTACTGGAGGAACGTCTGAAGGGAGTAAGGACCAAGTACTGGAGGAACGTCTGAAGGGAGTAAGGACCAAGTACTGGAGGAACGTCTGAAGGGAGTAAGGACCAAGTACTGGAGGAACGTCTGAAGGGAGTAAGGACCAAGTACTGGAGGAACGTCTGAAGGGAGTAAGGACCAAGTACTGGAGGAACGTCTGAAGGGAGTAAGGACCAAGTACTGGAGGAACGTCTGAAGGGAGTAAGGACCAAGTACTGGAGGAACGTCTGAAGGGAGTAAGGACCAAGTACTGGAGGAACGTCTGAAGGGAGTAAGGACCAAGTACTGGAGGAATGTCTGAAGGGAGTAAGGACCAAGTACTGGAGGAACGTCTGAAGGGAGTAAGGACCAAGTACTGGAGGAACGTCTGAAGGGAGTAAGGACCAGTACTGGAGGAACGTCTGAAGGGAGTAAGGACCAAGTACTGGAGGAACGTCTGAAGGGAGTAAGGACCAAGTACTGGAGGAACGTCTGAAGGGAGTAAGGACCAAGTACTGGAGGAACGTCTGAAGGGAGTAAGGACCAAGTACTGAGGAACGTCTGAAGGGAGTAAGGACCAAGTACTGGAGGAACGTCTGAAGGGAGTAAGGACCAAGTACTGGAGGAACGTCTGAAGGGAGTAAGGACCAAGTACTGGAGGAACTGTCTGAAGGGAGTAAGGACCAAGTACTGGAGGAACGTCTGAAGGGAGTAAGGACCAAGTACTGGAGGAACGTCTGAAGGGAGTAAGGACCAAGTACTGGAGGAACGTCTGAAGGGAGTAAGGACCAAGTACTGGAGGAACGTCTGAAGGGAGTAGGACCAAGTACTGGAGGAATGTCTGAAGGGAGTAAGGACCAAGTACGTGGAGGAACGTCTGAAGGGAGTAAGGACCAAGTACTGCGAGGGAACGTCTGAAAGGGAGTAAGGATCAAGTACTGGAGGAATGTCTGAAGGGAGTAAGGACCAAGTACTGGAGGAACGTCTGAAGGGAGTAAAGACCAGTACTGGAGGAACGTCTGAAGGGAGTAAGGACAAGTACTGGAGGAACGTCTGAAGGGAGTAAGGACCAAGTACTGGAGGAATGTCTGAAGGGAGTAAGGACCAAGTACTGGGGAACGTCTGAAGGGAGTAAGGACAAGTACTGGAGGAACGTCTGGAAGGGAGTAAGGACCAAGTACTGGAGGAATGTCTGAAAGGGAGTAAGGACCAAGTACTGGAGGGAACGTCTGAAGGGAGTAAGGACCAAGTACTGGAGGAACGTCTGAAGGGAGTAAGGACCAAGTACTGAGGACGTCTGAAGGAGTAAGGACCAAGTACTGGAGGAACGTCTGGAGGGAGTAAGGACCAAGTACTGGAGGAATGTCTGAGGGAGTAAGGACCAAGTACTGGAGAACGTCTGAAGGGAGTAAGGACCAAGTACCGGAGGAACGTCTGAAGGGAGTAAGGACCAAGTACCGGAGGAACGTCTGAAGGGAGTAAGGACCAAGTACTGGAGGAACGTCTGAAGGGAGTAAGGACCAAGTACTGGAGGAACGTCTGAAGGGAGTAAGGACCAAGTACTGAGGAACGTCTGAAGGGAGTAAGGACCAAGTACTGGAGGACGTCTGAAGGGAGTAAGGACCAAGTACTGGAGGAACGTCTGAAGGGAGTAAGGACCAAGTACTGGAGGAACGTCTGAAGGGAGTAAGGACCAAGTACTGGAGGAACGTCTGGAGGGAGTAAGAGGACCAGTACTGGAGGAACGTGAAGGAGTAAGGACCAAGTACTGGAGGAACGTCTGAAGGGAGTAAGGACCAAGTACTGGAGGAACGTCTGAAGGGAGTAAGGACCAAGTACTGGTCGAAGGGAGTAAGGCCAGTAATGAGTCTGAAGGGAGGTAGAGGACCAAGTACTGGAGGAACGTCTGAAGGAGTAAGGACCAAGTACTGGAGGAATCGTCTGAAGGAGTAAGGACCAAGTACTGGAGGAACGTCTGAAGGGAGTAAGGACCAAGTACTGGAGGAACGTCTGAAGGGAGTAAGGACCAAGTACTGGAGGAACGTCTGAAGGGAGTAAGGACCAAGTACTGGAGGAACGTCTGAAGGGAGTAAGGACCAAGTACTGGAGGAACGTCTGAAGGGAGTAAGGACCAAGTACTGGGGGAACGTCTGAAGGGAGTAAGGACCAAGTACTGGGACGTCTGAAGGGAGTAAGGACCAAGTACTGGAGGAACGTCTGAAGGGAGTAAGGACCAAGTACTGGAGGAACGTCTGAAGGGAGTAAGGACCAAGTACTGGAGGAACGTCTGAAGGGAGTAAGGACCAAGTACTGGACGTCTGAAGGGAGTAAGGACCAAGTACTGAGACGTCTGAAGGGAGTAAGGACCAAGTACTGGAGGAACGTCTGGAGGGAGTAAGGACCAAGTACTGGAGGAACGTCTGAAGGGGAGCGAGGACCAAGTACTGGAGGAACGTCTGAAGGGAGTAAGGACCATGTACTGGGGGAACGTCTGAAGGGAGTAAGGACCAAGTACTGGAGGAACGTCTGAAGGGAGTAAGGACCAGTACTGGAGGAACGTCTGAAGGGAGTAGAGGACCAAGTACTGGAGGAACTGTCTGAAGGGAGTAAGGACCAAGTACTGGAGGAACGTCTGAAGGGAGTAAGGACCAAGTACTGGAGGAACGTCTGAAGGGAGTAAGGACCAAGTACTGGAGGAACGTCTGAAGGGAGTAAGGACCAAGTACTGGAGGAACGTCTGAAGGGAGTAAGGACCAAGTACTGGAGGAACGTCTGAAGGGAGTAAGGATCAAGTACTGGAGGAACGTCTGAAGGGAGTAAGGACCAAGTACTGGAGGAACGTCTGAAGGGAGTAAGGACCAAGTACTGGAGGAACGTCTGAAGGGAGTAAGGACCAAGTACTGGAGGAACGTCTGAAGGGAGTAAGGACCAAGTACTGGAGGAACGTCTGAAGGGAGTAAGGACCAAGTACTGGAGGAATGTCTGAAGGGAGTAAGGACCAAGTACTGGAGGAACGTCTGAAGGGAGTAAGGACCAAGTACTGGAGGAACGTCTGAAGGGAGTAAGGACCAAGTACTGGAGGAACGTCTGAAGGGAGTAAGGACCAAGTACTGGAGGAACGTCTGAAGGGAGGAAGGACCAAGTACTGGAGGAACGTCTGAAGGGAGTAAGGACCAAGTACTGAGGAACGTCTGAAGGGAGTAAGGACCAAGTACTGGAGGAACGTCTGAAGGGAGTAAGGACCAAGTACTGGAGGAACGTCTGAAGGGAGTAAGGACCAAGTACTGGAGGAACGTCTGAAGGGAGTAAGGACCAAGTACTGGACGTCTGAAGGGAGTAAGGACCAAGTACTGGAGGAACGTCTGAAGGGAGTAAGGACCAAGTACTGGAGGAACGTCTGGAGGGAGTAAGGACCAAGTACTGGAGGAACGTCTGAAGGGAGTAGAGGACCAAGTACTGGAGGAACGTCTGAAGGGAGTAAGGACCAGTACTGGGGAACGTCTGAAGGGAGTAAGGACCAAGTACTGGAGGAACGTCTGGAGGGAGTAAGGACCAAGTACTGGAGGAACGTCTGGAGGGAGCGAGGACCAAGTACTGGAGGAATGTCTGGAGGGAGTAAGGACCAAGTACTGGAGGAACGTCTGAAGGGAGTAAAGACCAAGTACTGGAGGAATGTCTGAAGGGAGTAACGACCAAGTATTGGAGGAACGTCTGAAGGGAGTAAGGACCAAGTACTGGAGGAATGTCTGAAGGGAGTAAGGACCAAGTACTGGAGGAACGTCTGAAGGGAGTAAGGACCAAGTACTGGGGAACGTCTGGAGGGAGTAAGGACCAGGTATTGGAGGAACGTCTGGAGGGAGCGAGGACCAAGTATTGGAGGAACGTCTGGAGGGAGTAAGGACCAAGTACTGGAGGAACGTCTGAAGGGAGTAAGGACCAAGTATTGGAGGAACGTCTGGAGGGAGCGAGGACCAAGTATTGGAGGAACGTCTGAAGGGAGTAAGGACCAAGTACTGGAGGAACGTCTGAAGGGAGTAAGGACCAAGTACTGGAGGAACGTCTGGAGGGAGCGAGGACCAAGTATTGGAGGAACGTCTGGAGGGAGTAAGGACCAAGTACTGGAGGAACGTCTGAAGGGAGTAAGGACCAAGTACTGGAGGAACGTCTGGAGGGAGTAAGGACCAAGTACTGGGGGAACCTCTGAAGGGAGTAAAGACCAAGTACTGGAGGAATGTCTGAAGGGAGTAAGGGACCAAGTACTGGAGGAATGTCTGAAGGGAGTAAAGGACCAAGTACTGGAGGAATGTCTGAAGGGAGTAACGACCAAGTATTGGAGGAACGTCTGAAGGGAGTAAGGACCAAGTACTGGAGGAACGTCTGGAGGGAGCGAGGACCAAGTACTGGAGGAACGTCTGGAGGGAGTAAGGACCAAGTACTGGGGGAACCTCTGAAGGGAGTAAGGACCAAGTACTGGAGGAATGTCTGAAGGGAGTAAGGACCAAGTACTGGAGGAATGTCTGAAGGGAGTAAGGACCAAGTACTGGAGGAACGTCTGAAGGGAGCGAGGACCAAGTACTGGAGGAACGTCTGGAGGGAGTAAGGACCAAGTACTGGAGGAACGTCTGAAGGGAGTAAGGACCAAGTACTGGAGGAACGTCTGAAGGGAGTAAAGACCAAGTACTGGGACGTCTGAAGGGAGCGAGGACCAAGTACTGGAGGAACGTCTGAGGGAGTAAGGACCAAGTACTGGAGGAACCTCTGAAGGGAGTAAGGACCAAGTACTGGAGGAACGTCTGGAGGGAGTAAGGACCAAGTACTGGGGGAACGTCTGAAGGGAGTAAGGACCAAGTACTGGAGGAACGTCTGAAGGGAGTAAGGACCAAGTACTGGAGGAATGTCTGGAGGGAGTAAGGACCAAGTACTGGAGGAACGTCTGAAGGGAGTAAGGACCAAGTACTGGAGGAACGTCTGAAGGGAGTAAGGACCAAGTACTGGAGGAATGTCTGAAGGGAGTAAGGACCAAGTACTGGGGGAACGTCTGAAGGGAGTAAGGACCAAGTACTGGAGGAATGTCTGAAGGGAGCGAGGACCAAGTACTGGAGGAACGTCTGGAGGGAGTAAGGACCAAGTACTGGGGGAACGTCTGAAGGGAGTAAGGACCAAGTACTGGAGGAATGTCTGAAGGGAGTAAGGACCAAGTATTGGAGGAACGTCTGAAGGGAGTAAGGACCAAGTACTGGACGTCTGAAGGGAGTAAGGACCAAGTACTGGAGGAACGTCTGAAGGGAGTAAGGACCAAGTACTGGAGGAATGTCTGAAGGGAGTAAGGACCAAGTACTGGAGGAACGTCTGAAGGGAGTAAGGACCAAGTACTGGAGGAACGTCTGAAGGGAGTAAGGACAAAGTACTGGAGGAATGTCTGAAGGGAGTAAGGACCAAGTACTGGGGGAACGTCTGAAGGGAGTAAGGACCAAGTACTGGAGGAACGTCTGAAGGGAGTAAGGATCAAGTACTGGAGGAATGTCTGAAGGGAGTAAGGACCAAGTACTGGGGGAACGTCTGAAGGGAGTAAGGACCAAGTATTGGAGGAACGTCTGAAGGGAGTAAGGACCAAGTACTGGACGTCTGAAGGGAGTAAGGACCAAGTACTGGAGGAACGTCTGGAGGGAGTAAGGACCAAGTACTGGAGGAATGTCTGAAGGGAGCGAGGACCAAGTACTGGAGGAACGTCTGGAGGGAGTAAGGACCAAGTACTGGGGGAACGTCTGAAGGGAGTAAGGACCAAGTACTGGAGGAACGTCTGAAGGGAGTAAGGACCAAGTACTGGACGTCTGAAGGGAATAAGGACCAAGTACTGGAGGAACGTCTGGAGGGAGTAAGGACCAAGTACTGGGGGAACGTCTGGAGGGAGTAAGGACCAAGTACTGGAGGAACGTCTGAAGGGAGTAAGGACCAAGTACTGGAGGAATGTCTGAAGGGAGTAAGGACCAAGTACTGGAGGAACGTCTGAAGGGAGTAAGGATCAAGTACTGGAGGAACGTCTGAAGGGAGTAAGGATCAAGTACTGGAGGAACGTCTGAAGGGAGTAAGGACCAAGTACTGGGAACGTCTGAAGGGAGTAAGGACCAAGTACTGGAGGAACGTCTGAAGGGAGTAAGGACCAAGTACTGGAGGAACGTCTGAAGGGAGTAAGGACCAAGTACTGGAGGAACGTCTGAAGGGAGTAAGGACCAAGTACTGGAGGAACGTCTGAAGGGAGTAAGGACCAAGTACTGGAGGAACGTCTGAAGGGAGTAAGGACCAAGTACTGGAGGAATGTCTGAAGGGAGTAAGGACCAAGTACTGGAGGAACGTCTGAAGGGAGTAAAGACCAAGTACTGGGGAACGTCTGAAGGGAGTAAGGACCAAGTACTGGACGTCTGAAGGGAGTAAGGACCAAGTACTGGAGGAACGTCTGAAGGGAGTAAGGACCAAGTACTGGAGGAACGTCTGAAGGGAGTAAGGACCAAGTACTGGAGGAACGTCTGAAGGGAGTAAGGACCAAGTACTGGACGTCTGAAGGGAGTAAGGACCAAGTACTGGACGTCTGAAGGGAGTAAGGACCAAGTACTGGAGGAACGTCTGGAGGGAGTAAGGACCAAGTACTGGAGGAACGTCTGAAGGGAGCGAGGACCAAGTACTGGAGGAACGTCTGAAGGGAGTAAGGACCATGTACTGGGGGAACGTCTGAAGGGAGTAAGGACCAAGTACTGGAGGAACGTCTGGAGGGAGTAAGGACCATGTACTGGGGGAACGTCTGGAGGGAGCGAGGACCAAGTACTGGAGGAATGTCTGAAGGGAGTAAGGACCAAGTACTGGAGGAACGTCTGAAGGGAGTAAAGACCAAGTACTGGAGGAATGTCTGAAGGGAGTAACGACCAAGTATTGGAGGAACGTCTGAAGGGAGTAAGGACCAAGTACTGGAGGAACGTCTGAAGGGAGTAAGGATCAAGTACTGGAGGAACGTCTGAAGGGAGTAAGGATCAAGTACTGGAGGAACGTCTGAAGGGAGTAAGGACCAAGTACTGGACGTCTGAAGGGAGTAAGGACCAAGTACTGGAGGAACGTCTGAAGGGAGTAAGGATCAAGTACTGGAGGAACGTCTGAAGGGAGTAAGGACCAAGTACTGGAGGAACGTCTGAAGGGAGTAAGGACCAAGTACTGGAGGAACGTCTGAAGGGAGTAAGGACCAAGTACTGGAGGAACGTCTGAAGGGAGTAAGGACCAAGTACTGGAGGAACGTCTGAAGGGAGTAAGGACCAAGTACTGGAGGAATGTCTGAAGGGAGTAAGGACCAAGTACTGGAGGAACGTCTGAAGGGAGTAAAGACCAAGTACTGGGGGAACGTCTGAAGGGAGTAAGGACCAAGTACTGGACGTCTGAAGGGAGTAAGGACCAAGTACTGGAGGAACGTCTGAAGGGAGTAAGGACCAAGTACTGGAGGAACGTCTGAAGGGAGTAAGGACCAAGTACTGGAGGAACGTCTGAAGGGAGTAAGGACCAAGTACTGGACGTCTGAAGGGAGTAAGGACCAAGTACTGGACGTCTGAAGGGAGTAAGGACCAAGTACTGGAGGAACGTCTGGAGGGAGTAAGGACCAAGTACTGGAGGAACGTCTGAAGGGAGCGAGGACCAAGTACTGGAGGAACGTCTGAAGGGAGTAAGGACCATGTACTGGGGGAACGTCTGAAGGGAGTAAGGACCAAGTACTGGAGGAACGTCTGGAGGGAGTAAGGACCATGTACTGGGGGAACGTCTGGAGGGAGCGAGGACCAAGTACTGGAGGAATGTCTGAAGGGAGTAAGGACCAAGTACTGGAGGAACGTCTGAAGGGAGTAAAGACCAAGTACTGGAGGAATGTCTGAAGGGAGTAACGACCAAGTATTGGAGGAACGTCTGAAGGGAGTAAGGACCAAGTACTGGAGGAATGTCTGAAGGGAGTAAGGACCAAGTACTGGAGGAACGTCTGAAGGGAGTAAGGACCAAGTACTGGGGAACGTCTGGAGGGAGTAAGGACCAGGTATTGGAGGAACGTCTGGAGGGAGCGAGGACCAAGTATTGGAGGAACGTCTGGAGGGAGTAAGGACCAAGTACTGGAGGAACGTCTGAAGGGAGTAAGGACCAAGTATTGGAGGAACGTCTGGAGGGAGCGAGGACCAAGTATTGGAGGAACGTCTGAAGGGAGTAAGGACCAAGTACTGGAGGAACGTCTGAAGGGAGTAAGGACCAAGTATTGGAGGAACGTCTGGAGGGAGCGAGGACCAAGTATTGGAGGAACGTCTGGAGGGAGTAAGGACCAAGTACTGGAGGAACGTCTGAAGGGAGTAAGGATCAAGTACTGGAGGAACGTCTGGAGGGAGTAAGGACCAAGTACTGGGGGAACCTCTGAAGGGAGTAAAGACCAAGTACTGGAGGAATGTCTGAAGGGAGTAAGGACCAAGTACTGGAGGAATGTCTGAAGGGAGTAAAGACCAAGTATTGGAGGAATGTCTGAAGGGAGTAACGACCAAGTATTGGAGGAACGTCTGAAGGGAGTAAGGACCAAGTACTGGAGGAACGTCTGGAGGGAGCGAGGACCAAGTATTGGAGGAACGTCTGGAGGGAGTAAGAACCAAGTACTGGGGGAACCTCTGAAGGGAGTAAAGACCAAGTACTGGAGGAATGTCTGAAGGGAGTAAGGACCAAGTACTGGAGGAATGTCTGAAGGGAGTAAGGACCAAGTACTGGAGGAACGTCTGAAGGGAGCGAGGACCAAGTACTGGAGGAACGTCTGGAGGGAGTAAGGACCAAGTACTGGGGGAACGTCTGAAGGGAGTAAGGACCAAGTACTGGAGGAACGTCTGAAGGGAGTAAAGACCAAGTACTGGACGTCTGAAGGGAGCGAGGACCAAGTACTGGAGGAACGTCTGGAGGGAGTAAGGACCAAGTACTGGGGGAACCTCTGAAGGGAGTAAGGACCAAGTACTGGAGGAACGTCTGGAGGGAGTAAGGACCAAGTACTGGGGGAACGTCTGAAGGGAGTAAGGACCAAGTACTGGAGGAACGTCTGAAGGGAGTAAGGACCAAGTACTGGAGGAATGTCTGGAGGGAGTAAGGACCAAGTACTGGAGGAACGTCTGAAGGGAGTAAGGACCAAGTACTGGAGGAACGTCTGAAGGGAGTAAGGACCAAGTACTGGAGGAATGTCTGGAGGGAGTAAGGACCAAGTACTGGAGGAACGTCTGAAGGGACCAAGGACCAAGTATTGAAGGAACGTCTGGAGGGAGCGAGGACCAAGTACTGGAGGAACGTCTGGAGGGAGCGAGGACCAAGTACTGGAGGAACGTCTGAAGGGAGTAAGGACCAAGTAATGGAGGAATGTCTGAAGGGAGTAAGAACCAAGTACTGGAGGAACGTCTGAAGGGAGTAAGGACCAAGTACTGGAGGAACGTCTGAAGGGAGTAAGGACCAAGTACTGGAGGAACGTCTGAAGGGAGTAAGGACCAAGTACTGGGGGAACGTCTGGAGGGAGTAAGGACCAAGTACTGGAGGAATGTCTGAAGGGAGTAAGGACCAAGTACTGGAGGAACGTCTGAAGGGAGCAAGTACTGGAGGAACGTCTGAAGGGAGTAAGGACCATGTATTGGAGGAACGTAGGAAGGGAGTAAGGACCACGTACTGGAGGAACGTCTGAAGGGAGTAAGGACCAAGTACTGGAGGAACGTCTGAAGGGAGTAAGGACCAAGTACTGGGGGAACGTCTGAAGGGAGTAAGGATCAAGTACTGGGGGAATGTCTGAAGGAAGCGAGGACCAAGTACTGGAGGAACGTCTGAATGGAGTAAGGACCAAGTACTGGAGGAACGTCTGAAGGGAGCAAGTACTGGGGGAACGTCTGAAGGGAGCGAGGACCAAGTACTGGAGGAACGTCTGAAGGGAGTAAGGACCAAGTACTGGAGGAACGTCTGAATGGAGTAAGGACCAAGTACTGGGGGAACGTCTGAAGGGAGTAAGGATCAAGTACTGGAGGAACGTCTGAAGGGAGCGAGGACCAAGTACTGGGGGAACGTCTGAAGGGAGCGAGGACCAAGTACTGGTCTGAAGAGGACGAAGAGATGTAGTCATTTCCTCTGATAGGTAATCGTTATTTCTGACGCACGCTCGGGATAAAAAAAATCATACAACTTCATCGAGATCATGTTAGAACCAAACACAAAACCATTTTGAGAACAAATACAGTATGTATGTATTCTGATAGTCAACATGAGTAGTGTTGTCGAAGCCCTGACGTCATATAGCGCGTGTTAGCCTTTGATTTAGTTTGTTTTGTTTTACTGTTTACAGTTTAAATCAATCAGCGCCTGTAACATGGTATGTTGTATAACACTCCGTTAGATTATAAGATGGTCCTTTAGCATCATAGCTCTACTGACGAGTCCAGGAAAACAAGTTGTATAGATAGAATGTTTATGTGCTGCCGAGATATTACACCAATATTAAAGTCCATTAACCTGTCTGTGTGGCTTCTCTACCCTTTGTTAACGTGAGTATGTATCCTTTGTTGCCACAAGTTTATTTGAAGTATATACGTTATCTACTGCAAATAAGGCTTCTAAATGTATGCTGCTAAAATATTGTTCATTTTTTGTATATTTTAAAACACCAGATATCGACAAAGCAACAGTTAGTGATACCCTATTTGCTCTAGTTCCAAAGCGTGTTGGCTGTGTATAAAATCCTTTTAAGATACCAGAAACGTTCCCAACCGCCCTGATATTCCTATGGTACATATACGTAACATGCTAAACATACATATAGTGTGGAGGCGGTATTTTAGATGTTGCTGTCCTTTCCAATGACACTAGATATACTTTGCATGTGTCTGTCATTTTAATTGCGATCTTTCAATGTTTTCTCGGGATATCTACAACGTAATTCTCTTAAATGCAGAGTATGCATTAGTGACCTGGCTACAAGTCAGCCATTGCTGTGCGTGGACTGTCATAGGTGTACTTACTAGTACTGGAGGCTGACGGTAAAGTGTTCGGCACCACTCCTACAATTAGAGAGTCTACAGGGACCCCAATTAGATTGTGTGTGCAGTTGATATTGAAGATTAACGAGCGCAGAATCACATGTTTTTTTATGTAGAAAGGTAGAGATGAGAAGGTTATGTGGTGAACATGCCGCCATTAAAACGAGCAGGTATATAAAAACTATCTGTGTTACCATTGTAAGGCATGTGATCGACGTAAAACATCCTGTAGTCCGCGATTTGTGTCTTGTGGTGTTCCCCCACGAGTCCACAACATAACGAAAGCTGAGGAAATTACACGAGACAGGACGCCAAGGGAACAATACGATACAATGCCGTATTCTACCTAAGGGGATTACAGATTATCCGGAACAATAGGATAAAATGTCGTATTCTACCTAAGGGGATTACAGAGTATCCGGAACACTCGCTGTCATCCGTGAGATTCCACATATCTATAGGAGGAAAGCTAAGGTTAAGTTACATTTGGACGGGTAATGACGGTACGGACGGGTAATGACAGTACGGACGGGTAATGACGGTACGAACGAGTACGGACGGGTAATGACGGTACGTACGGTACGGACGGGTAATGACGGTACGGACGGGTAATGACAGTACGGACGGGTAATGACGGTACGAACGAGTACGGACGGGTAATGACGGTACGTACGGGTAATGGCAGTTCGGACGGGTAATGACGGTACGGACGGGTAATGGCAGTTCGGACGGGTAATGACGGTACGGACGAGTACGGACGGGTAATGACGGTACGTACGGTACGGACGGGTACGGACGGGTAATGACAGTACGTACGGTATGGACGAGTAATGACGGTACGGACGGGTAATGACGGTACGTACGGTATGGACGAGTAATGACGGTACGTACGGTACGGACAGGTAAGGACGGTACGGACGGGTAATGACGGTACGTACGGTACGGACGGGTAATGACGGTACGGACGGGTAATGACGGTACGTACGGTACGGACGGGTACGGACGGGTAATGACGGTACGTACGGTACGGACGGGTAATGACGGTACGGACGGTACGGACGAGTAATGACGGTACGGACGGGTAATGACGGTACGGACGGGTAAGGACGGTACGGGCGGGTAATGACGGTACGGACGGGTAAGGACGGTACGGACGGGTAATGACAGTACGTACGGTACGGACGGGTAATGACGGTACGGACGGTACGGACGAGTAATGACGGTACGGACGGGTAATGACGGTATGGACGGGTAAGGACGGTACGGGCGGGTACGGACGGGTAAGGGCGGTACGGACGGGTAATGACGGTACGGACGGGTAAGGACGGTACGTACGGTACGGATGGGTAATGACGGTATGGACAAGTAATGACGGTACGGACGGATACGGACGGGTAATGACAGCACGTACGGTACGGACGGGTAAGGACGGTACGGGCGGGTACGGAGGGTAAGGACGGTACGGACGGGTAATGACGGTACGGACGGGTAAGGACGGTACGGACGAGTAATGACAGTACGTACGGTACGGACGGGTAAGGACGGTACAAACGGGTAATGACGGTACGGACGGGTAATGACAGTACGTACGGTACGGACGGGTAAGGACGGTACAAACGGGTAATGACGGTACGGACGGGTAATGACGGTACGGACGGGTAAGGACGGTACGGACGGGTAATGACAGTACGTACGGTACGTACGGTACGGACGGGTAATGACGGTACGGACGGTACGGACGGGTAATGACGGTACGTACGGTACGGACGGGTAATGACGGTACGGACGGTACGGACGAGTAATGACGGTACGGACGGGTAATGACGGTACGTACGGTACGGACGGTACGGACGGGTAATGACGGTACGTACGGTACGGACGAGTAATGACGGTACGGACGGGTAATGACGGTACGTACGGTACGGACGGGTACGGACGGGTAATGACAGTACGGTACGGTACGGACGGGTACGGACGGGTAATGACGGTACGGGCGGGTACGGACGGGTAATGACGGTACGGGCGGGTACGGACGGGTAATGACGGTACGGGCGGGTACGGACGGGTAATGACGGTACGGGCGGGTACGGACGGGTACGGACGGGTAATGACGGTGCGTACGGTACGGACGGGTAATGACGGTACGGGCGGGTAACGACGGGTAATGACGGTACGGGCGGGAACGAACGGGTAATGACGGTGCGTACGGTACGGACGGGTAATGACGGTACGGGCGGGTAACGACGGGTAATGACGGTACGGGCGGAAACGGACGAGTAATGACGGTACGGACGAGTACGGACGGGTAATGACGGTACGTACGGTACGGACGGTACGGACGGGTAATGACGGTACGTACGGTACGGACGAGTAATGACGGTACGGACGGGTAATGACGGTACGTACGGTACGGACGGGTAAGGACGGTACGGACGGGTACGGACGGGTAATGACAGTACGGTACGGTACGGACGGGTACGGACGGGTAATGACGGTACGGGCGGGTACGGATGGGTAATGACGGTACGGACGGGTACGGACGGGTAATGACGGTACGGGCGGGTACGGACGGGTAATGACGGTACGGGCGGGTAACGACGGGTAATGACGGTACGGGCGGGAACGGACGGGTAATGACGGTACGGACGAGTACGGACGGGTAATGACGGTACGGACGATTAATGACGGTACGGACGAGTACGGACGGGTAATGACGGTACGGACGGGTACGGACGGGTAATGACGGTACGGACGGGTGATGACGGTACGGACGAGTACGGACGGGTAATGACGGTACGTACGGTACGGACGGGTAAGGACGGTACGTACGGGTAAGGACGGTACGGACGGTACGGACGGGTAACACGTGTATTATCCGCATGCATCCATCTAGACTGCACAGTTGTTACATTTTTTGTATGTCCAACGTGCTGGATGTACAGTTTTATATAAAAAAAAACTAATCTCTTTATGCGTGAAACATAATGTTTGTTTACCGCTGTGGAGTTCTTTTAGTGAGTCAACTGTACAAGTGGCTGGTTATGTAAGATGATAGAACGAGGTGATTCCGGCAGCCTTCGTGTCACATTTTATTTTTGCTGACAATAACATTGGCCTTGAATCTGAATTAAAATTGTGTTAGTTGTGCATGGAGGAATTCTGTTGTTGCCAGGCAGTGATACAGTTGATTTAAAATCCAGGAATGACAGCGACAAGTCCGAGATAACCGGGGACTATCTGTCAGGACATAAAACTACAACGCGGTGACAGCAATTAATTCAGACACTTCTGTAGAACATCTTTGGAAAGAAGCCTTGACTCTTATTACTAAAGATTAGTGATGGTGACTTCATCTCTCATTTGAGCTGAGGCAGAAAATACCTTGATAGTGAGGATGGCGGTGGTACAGCTATATTGAACAGCTATATTACATTCACGCTTACTGATAAATAACGTGATTTATATAGACAACAGCAGTGACAGTCAAGCTTGTCACAACAGTCTCACTTGAAACCATACGTACAAGGTCGTCCAAGACAAATCCGGAGTGATATATGAATAATTTAACATGTCTTGTCCCCGAGACCGACTCCTTTACACCTCACCCCTTAATCGTCCCTAAGTTGTTAAACTTACCACGACAGTTTGCTGATTATAGTCGACATTTACAGGACTTGTTTCCATTATTACGATTTCTGTGACATGTTGACTACTACCGATGAAAACAATCAGACTTTTGAAAGATTTAAATTGATGAGAATTTCATAGTGGACGTCATTATCTCAGACTTACTGGTGTGATAGGGAGTCAGACTTACTGGTGTGACAGGGAGTCAGACTTATACTGGTGTGATAGGGAGTCAGACTTACTGGTGTGATAGGGAGTCAGACTTACTGGTGTGATAGGGAGTCAGACTTACTGGTGTGATAGGGAGTCAGACTTATACTGGTGTGATAGGGAGTCAGACTTACTGGTGTGATAGGGAGTCAGACTTACTGGTGTGATAGGGAGTCAGACTTATACTGGTGTGATAGGGAGTCAGACTTACTGGTGTGATAGGGAGTCAGACTTATACTGGTGTGATAGGGAGTCAGACTTACTGGTGTGATAGGGAGTCAGACTTACTGGTGTGATAGGGAGTCAGACTTACTGGTGTGATAGGGAGTCAGACTTACTGGTGTGATAGGGAGTCAGACTTATACTGGTGTGATAGGGAGTCAGACTTACTGGTGTGATAGGGAGTCAGACTTACTGGTGTGATAGGGAGTCAGACTTATACTGGTGTGATAGGGAGTCAGACTTATACTGGTGTGATAGGGAGTCAGACTTACTGGTGTGATAGGGAGTCAGACTTATTAGTACGATAGGGAGTCGGTTTACTTATGTGATATCATCCTGTCAGAGAGTCGTAATACACATTACAGCATTGTTACAGCCTGTTATTATCCTGTCAGAGAGTCATAATACACATTACAGCATTGTTACAGCCTGTTATTATCCTGTCAGAGAGTCGTAATACACATTACAGCATTGTTACAGCTCGTTATTATCCTGTCAGAGAGTCGTAATACACATTACAGCATTGTTACAGCCTGTTATTATCCTGTCAGAGAGTCACAATACACATTACAGCATTGTTACAGCTCGTTATTATCCTGTCAGAGAGTCGTAATACACATTACAGCATTGTTACAGCCTGTTATCATTAGTTTATTCAATTGACGTTAATTGTTTAGGCCTGTGTTCTCAATCACTGTCACCATGTTGATCCATTTCTAAGGGAATAAAAAACATTTTCTCGACGACATTTTTCTTAACTGGTATTAAACGATCAAGCTATATTCCTTTTTGTAAAAAGGAAGTCAATTTATGTTAGAATTGATGGAAATCTCTGATGGGTTTTACTGACACTTCCTCAAGAAAAAGTTCGTCGTTTTGATCGAGTGTGGAGGAAGCAGCGGTATTGGAAAAAGTGCAGAGCAGTTCAGTGAACAAATGACACGCTCGGTTCGCGTGTCAACATCTCTGTCATTTCGCAATGAAGTCGCCACTACTGATGCGTGGGTAAAGTCACAGTAGGGTGCGCGCGATTCCTCAGTTATAACGATTTAAAGATTATGAACAAATCTGTTAACTAGCACCAGCCAAGGTGAAACATTAATGAATATGACTTGTTTGCACGTGAAATTGTTAAAGATGACAAGGATAGAATTTCCTTGGGACAACTTCCTAAGACAATAATCATTAAATAGGTCAACGTCACCTGATCGGGGACTGTCCTTCTGTCAGCTTACGGTGGAAATTCGTGCTGTCCTGCTGTCAGCTAACGGTAGGAATTCGCGCTGTTCTCTGTCACCTAACGGTGGGAATTCGCGCTGTTCTCTGTCAGCTAACGGTGGGGATTCGCGCTGTCCTTCTGTCAGCTAACGGTGGGGATTCGCGCTGTCCTTCTGTCATCTAATGGTGGGAATTCGCGCTGTTCTCTGTCAGCTAACGGTGGGAATTCGCGCTGTCCTTCTGTCAGCTAACGATGGGAATTCGCGATGTCCTCTGTCAGCTAACGATGGGAATTCGCGCTGTTCTCTTTCAGCTTACGGTAGGAATTTGCGCTGTTCTCTGTCAGCTAACGGTGGGAATTTGCGCTGTTCTCTGTCAGCTAACGATGGGAATTCGCGCTGTTCTCTGTCAGCTAACGATGGGAATTTGCGCTGTTCTCTGTCAGCTAACGGTAGGAATTTGCGCTGTTCTCTGTCAGCTAACGGTGGGAATTTGCGCTGTTCTCTGTCAGCTAACGATGGGAATTCGCGCTGTTCTCTGTCAGCTAACGATGGGAATTTGCGCTGTTCTCTGTCAGCTAACGGTAGGAATTTGCGCTGTTCTCTGTCAGCTAACGGTGGGAATTTGCGCTGTTCCCTGTCAGCTAACGATGGGAATTCGCGCTGTTCTCTGCCATGTTCTGGTGAAAAACAGGTCTTTCATATAGAACTTTACGATGAAATTGTTCGGCTATAGGTATTCAGTCGAAATTAAACAGTGTTTTTGTATAAGCCGAAAGTATGCTCGAACTGGGCTGTAACTATCTGCATGTTGCCATGGCGGCTCCCTCAACAGTCATGTTGATGTACATGTTGCCATGGCGACTCCCTCAACAGTCATGTTGATGTACATGTTGCCATGGCGGCTCCCTCAACAGTCATGCTGATGTACATGTTGCCATGGCGGCTCCCTCAACAGTCATGCTGATGTACATGTTGCCATGGCGGCTCCCTCAACAGTCATGCTGATGTACATGTTGCCATGGCGGCTCCCTCAACAGTCATGTTGATGTAGATGTTGCCATGGCGGGTTCTGTGTCATGTTAGATTTTACTTGAAATAAAGTTAAATATCGTACAATAAAACAGTTATCAACCTTTTTTTCCAAGTGAATACAAGGATTTATCAACCTGAGAATGTGATAATATGTCCAGAGGCCTCGGGAAATATCACTTATCCAGGTTGATAAATCCTTTTATTTACCTGAAAAAAAGAAGTTTCAATGAAATAAATTGGGAACAAATCTATGTTCCGATGGGAATTATTTCAACTGTTAACAAAATTTGAACTTACATTAGATTTTGTTTTTTTTGCAACCAAACAGTATTGAAATAAAATTGCTGATATCGCTTCGGAAAACAGTGGTACATTTCTTCTATTGCACCTGTGTACAAAGAAAAGAACAAGTGTTAATACTGCATATGTAGACATATTTTCAATTCCTGATAAACCCCACTTGAATAAATTAATCCGAAATTATGCAACTTGGCTATTGGCGTCGGAAACATACATTAAATGTTGCTTCAAAAGCCGATCTAGGGCAGTGTTCTACGGAATGTTTCGTGAAATCTCAATAATTGTTTTATTAACAAGGACAACACAAGACGAAATAAACGTACTTATAAATGAAACATTAAAAGTAGATACACTATCCATAGAAGCGAGACATATACCTGGTTTCGGTGATAAAATGATGATGATATAGCAATATTCTGTGACTGTAAAATTACCCTTTATTTGTAAATAAGAAAGACAATTTTTAAGACATTAAAAATAAAATCAATGCATACAGATTTGAAAATTACTTTTTTTTTGACAGAATGCAAGGTTTATATCAAAAGAGTACCGACAATGTAAAAAATATGCTGTTTACTCAAAACATTAGGAGGAAAACAGTAACTTATCACTTCCGCAGTTTGAATATAGAAAATTGCGGACAAAACCAAGACTAAGTCAGGATACCTTGGATGTAGAAGTGGGTAGGGCGATTCCTCGATACCACCACATGGCCTTGTATCTATGTCCGGAGGAAAGGTTTCCAATATAAAATCTGATTAAAACAAATGTTTTAATGCATTCTGATGAATTACTCCACTCCGCAAATTAAACAATTTCAAATCTATTATGTTAACGTTTGTATTGTAGTGCAATGACCTGGATTTCACTATATCTAATTTGTCAAAACGCTGAAAGAAATTCAATTTATACCGAATTGACCATTTTTAGGAAATACAACAAAATTCAAGTTCGTTTTAGACTTGATGTCCTGCTATCGATCCTATCAAAATAGAATCTTTATGATCACTGTAGTAAACCAGAGACCTGTATATCAGGTATATGGTGTCTTCTCACTTAGCCAGCATTCTGAATTTTGAGGTATACAGGTAAGGTATTTTGTTGGCCAAGTGAGACTAGGTGTGAAAGGTAGAACAATAGGAGATGATTACAGGTAAGGCTATAGACTGCTTCATAAAACTTCAAACTTTTATGAAGAAGCCATCGTGATCTATTTCAATTGAGTTATTTCTTATTTATTTCAATTTCATCAGACCAAAAGGTCCAATTACTGAATTGACAGAAAATTGATAAAATACATCATAACAGTAAATAAAATGCATAGTAGAACAAATACGGTATATATAGAGCATACACATGTAAAATAGAATTGATGTCCTAAATAAATATCATCTGGACAATCATGTTATGAACAGCAAAACAAAATAACCTAAAAACAAATCTCCAAATCCAACTTAAATCTTTCAAGTAAGACGTTAAAAACCTATCGGAAACATGCCCAAGGTAGTTAAAATTAATTTGGACACTTCATTTTCTTACATTAATCCGACATTTACAGGGATAAAAGAGTTGAGCTACTCAACCTTATATTTCTCCTATGAAATAACTACAATGTCCAATCAAACAGGCTATGTACATATTTGAATAAACATATAAAATATATGAATTTACATATATATTCCAGACTAGGAAATTTGATTTGTGTACACATTTACAAGTAAGATAGACTATTATAGTTTAATTTTAATTTAATGCAGAAACTTTAAGACACTTTCTTTGTACTACCTGGTGTATGAGTGTTGATTGATATTCTAACTGACTGCGTACGTAAATGGCATCCAAGTATGTTTTAAAAATCCAAACATTGGCATGGCTTTACCAACCACTTATTAAATATGTAATGAAAAGTTAAGATTTGGAGTGAGCCATACACCTTAGTCTTTATAACATTTGTTTCCTTCTTAAGAGATTCGCCACGGCAAAAAGGGAAGTTTTAAAAAAACATACAACAGAAGGTGAATGATTTAAATCATGTAGTTTCAGGACTAACATTATATAGAATTTTTTAACTTCATTAAGAAACACATCCGCTGCTGGTTTGATATCATTTTATACAATACAACATTACAATACTATTTTGTTTGAGTGTCACACATCATATTACAAATGTACAATGGTGTAACCCTGGTTAATACTAGCCGCAATATACCGCTCGGCTAGAGAGATCTTCTCTTTAGCTCGATCGGTTGAGCGTAAGACTAGTAAGCCAGAGGTCCCGGGTTCGATCCCTAGCGGAGGCAGTGATTTAAATTTAATTAATCCTGCAATCTGTTACAATGGGTTAAGGTAAAAACTTGTTAAAAATGTACATGATGTCCAGCTGCATCCGGCTTATGAGACACTTTAAGAAATATGTGTTCTCTTTGAATATTACATATCAGACTTTTATCTTTATACAACATAGCCTGGAGTATGTCGACGTATAAATATTCACAACTTTTGCTCTGATTTATCGTAAGAGCGAACGTCTATGCTTTATTAATACTGGTATGCACGGAATAGATTTTTTTTTTCAAATTTGACATTTTGTTGAAAAAAAATAAAAATACATGTACGTAAACCCAGGTTTAGGTTACAGTGATTAAAGACAATTGTACTTAATACAAAAAAATGTACATCTATTAGCAAAAGCACGATTTAAACTTGAAACTAGAGATGAAGCTAGGTTTCATAAAATAAAACTGGGTATTTTTTAAGTATATTTACCGCAAACATCTAAGCTTTATTATAAGTAGCTTACATACATTCATTCAAATCTTTATAAGTCATATTCAACTGGTCATTTTCATATTTTCTTTCATGAAAAGTAAGAACAGACTATAGCTGAAACTCACTCAGGTGTAAAATTTGACATGTTGGCCAGGTAATACAGGTAAATTTCAAAATGTTGAGAATGAACCAGGTATATACGTCTCTGAGTTAAGGGGCATCTAAACAGCAAATCCAGTCAAAACATCGATATTTTACAGGCCTATATATCCCTATTATGGTGCAATGTCACAGAAGTAATATGATGAACTTTAAGTATGTATCATGGCAAACCGTGGGACTTGCAGTTGACATGTAATTTGTTAAGCTGTTTGTAAATTTCAACAAAACGTAAGAAATATGCATGTTTCAGGGGGACATAATTAACTCAGTTGTATCCAATATATTACACAAACTTGCCATGTCGTTTTGCTCACAAGTGTCTAAAGCACAAAATAGGAGCATTTGTTTGACTAACTTTGACGTTATTATATGTAAAAACGCTGTTTTTATTTTGACCTTGAATTGCAAATGGCGGTCGTGAATGATATCACACAAATACGGCATTTAGGGAGGTATTTAAAACATCAAAAATACTCTTATTAGACAATATACAGTATTCTTGAAGTGTCAAGAAGACTGCTTTTACGAAAAAATGTTCAACCGTTGAGTTTGGGGTAAAATATGCCTATTTCTGAAAAAGGCTGCAAACTCAACGGTTTAACAAATTGACCTTAAAATGTTCTTCTTACCATGATGAGATGTCTTAAAAGTATGATATAGGAGTATTGTTATTAACTGAAATGCCCACCTTTAAGCCACATTTGTGTAATATTATTCACAGCCGCCATTTGCATTTCAAGGTCAAAACAAAATAAGTGTTTATGCGTACATACAGTAAAATCCGGTCAAACAAATGCTCCTACCCTGTGCTATAGACACTTGTGAACATAACAGCATGGCTATTTTTCAGGTTTGGTCATTTGCGTGACTTAGAATTACTCCATGCTACATCTTACCACAAAGTTACTCTATAGAAGAAACTGGTAGCATCTATAGCAAATTATTGGTGATTGTAAGAAGCTATATGTCCAAACAAACATTTTGGTATATTACATGACATTTTTTGTGGAAATCTTTAGGTATTTATTCGTGTTTGAAATTCAACATTATTCTGCTATATAGATGACCCTTAACGTAAAGGTTCTCTAAACTTCGTCCTACATCAAACACTGCACGCTTCGTTAGATGTATGTTGTAACGATGGTGATCATTACGGTGTAAACTTGGCTATAGAATCTGACAGACAAGTTGTGTTTGTGGTGTAATAAGGTTTGGCCGCCGTATCACGCCCTTGTGTATTTATGGAGGTCTTGGTTTGACCTAGGCATGGCTTTATTGAGAAATTGGGAAAATATCAACTTAATCTAATCTGAAATGGATCTGTCATTACGTGGTCCATAAATTCGTACAGTACACATTTCACTGTAGGTGGCGCTACAATATGAGACGGGAAACCCAGGATACATTCACACTTCATTACATATAACATAACAAATGTTTTATTTCGAAAATTGAAAAGAGCACTATCAATTGATTTAAGCGGCCTTCAATTGTTATAGCCAAGTTGGACCGTAAAAAGTGTTGCCATGACGACAGGTCTGGACCTTCAGCATCCCAGCAGGGGTCCGTTGGGTTTAGTGTGACCTGACATTTCTGATTGATCAGCTACACACAATAATATATTTACCGGAAGAAACCATCAAATCAATAAAAACATGAATATGAATCTTTATATCTACATATATCTACCCAGGATGTGTTACCTGTAATGATTTATATATCTACATATATCTACCCGGGATGTGTTACCTGTAATGATTTATATATCTACCTGGGATGTGTTACCTGTAATGGTTTATATATCTACATATATCTACCCGGGATGTGTTACCTGTAATGATTTATATATCTACCTGGGATGTGTTACCTGTAATGATTTATATATCTACATATATCTACCCGGGATGTATTACCTGTAATGATTTATATATCTACATATATCTACCCAGGATGTGTTACCTGTAATGATTTATATATCTACATATATCTACCCGGGATGTGTTACCTGTAATGATTTATATATCTACATATATCTACCCGGGATGTGTTACCTGTAATGATTTATATATCTACCCGGGATGTGTTACCTGTAATGATTTATATATCTACATATATCTACCCGGGATGTGTTACCTGTAATGATTTATATATCTACATATATCTACCCGGGATGTGTTACCTGTAATGATTTATATATCGACATATATCTACCCGGGATGTGTTACCTGTAATGATTTATATATCTACCCGGGATGTGTTACCTGTAATGATTTATATATCTACCCGGGATGTGTTACCTGTAATGATTTATATATCGACATATATCTACCCGGGATGTGTTACCTGTAATGATTTATATATCTACATATATCTACCCGGGATGTGTTACCTGTAATGATTTATATATCTACCCGGGATGTGTTACCTGTAATGATTTATATATCTACATATATCTACCCGGGATGTGTTACCTGTAATGATTTATATATCTACATATATCTACCCGGGATGTGTTACCTGTAATGATTTATATATCTACATATATCTACCCGGGATGTGTTACCTGTAATGATTTATATATCTACCCGGGATGTGTTACCTGTAATGATTTATATATCTACCCGAGATGTGTTACCTGTAATGATTTATATATCTACATATATCTACCCGGGATGTGTTACCTGTAATGATTTATATATCTACATATATCTACCCGGGATGTGTTACCTGTAATGATTTATATATCTACCCGGGATGTGTTACCTGTAATGATTTATATATCTACATATATCTACCCGGGATGTGTTACCTGTAATGATTTATATATCTACCCGGGATGTGTTACCTGTAATGATTTATATATCTACCCGAGATGTGTTACCTGTAATGATTTATATATCTACATATATCTACCCGGGATGTGGTACCTGTAATGATTTATATATCTACCCGGGATGTGTTACCTGTAATGATTTATATATCTACCCGAGATGTGTTACCTGTAATGATTTATATATCTACATATATCTACCCGGGATGTGTTACCTGTAATGATTTATATATCTACATATATCTACCCGGGATGTGTTACCTGTAATGATTTATATATCTACCCGGGATGTGTTACCTGTAATGATTTATATATCTACATATATCTACCCGGGATGTGGTACCTGTAATGATTTATATATCTACCCGGGATGTGTTACCTGTAATGATTTATATATCTACATATATCTACCCGGGATGTGTTACCTGTAATGATTTATATATCTACATATATCTACCCGGGATGTGTTACCTGTAATGATTTATATATCTACCCGGGATGTGTTACCTGTAATGATTTATATATCTACATATATCTACCCGGGATGTGTTACCTGTAATGATTTATATATCTACATATATCTACCCGGGATGTGTTACCTGTAATGATTTATATATCTACATATATCTACCCGGGATGTGTTACCTGTAATGATTTATATATCTACATATATCTACCCGGGATGTGTTACCTGTAATGATTTATCTACCTAGGATGTGATACCTGTAATGATTTATATATCTACATATATCTACCCGGGATGTGTTACCTGTAATGATTTATATATCTACATATATCTACCCGGGATGTGTTACCTGTAATGATTTATATATCTACATATATCTACCCGAGATGTGTTACCTGTAATGATTTATATATCTACATATATCTACCTGGGATGTGTTGCCTGTAATGATTTATATATCTACCCGGGATGTGTTACCTGTAATGATTTATATATCTACATATATCTACCCGGGATGTGTTACCTGTAATGATTTATATATCTACATATATCTACCCGGGATGTGTTACCTGTAATGATTTATATATCTACATATATCTACCCGGGATGTGTTACCTGTAATGATTTATATATCTACCCGGGATGTGTTACCTGTAATGATTTATATATCTACATATATCTACCCGGGATGTGTTACCTGTAATGATTTATATATCTACCCGGGATGTGTTACCTGTAATGATTTATATATCTACATATATCTACCCGGGATGTGTTACCTGTAATGATTTATATATCTACATATATCTACCCGGGTTGTGTTACCTGTAATGATTTATATATCTACATATATCTACCCGGGATGTGTTACCTGTAATGATTTATATATCTACCCGGGATGTGTTACCTGTAATGATTTATATATCTACATATATCTACCCGGGTTGTGTTACCTGTAATGATTTATATATCTACATATATCTACCCGGGATGTGTTACCTGTAATGATTTATATATCTACATATATCTACCCGGGATGTGTTACCTGTAATGATTTATATATCTACATATATCTACCCAGGATGTGTTACCTGTAATGATTTATATATCTACATATATCTACCCGGGATGTGTTACCTGTAAGGATTTATATATCTACATATATCTACCTGGGATGTGTTACCTGTAATGATTTATATATCTACCCGGGATGTGTTACCTGTAATGATTTATATATCTACATATATCTACCCGGGATGTGTTACCTGTAATGATTTATATATCTACATATATCTACCCGGGATGTGTTACCTGTAATGATTTATATATCTACATATATCTACCCGGGATGTGTTACCTGTAATGATTTATATATCTACATATATCTACCCGGGATGTGTTACCTGTAATGATTTATATATCTAAATATATCTACCCGGGATGTGTTACCTGTAATGATCTATATATCTACCCGGGATGTGTTACCTGTAATGATTTATATATCTACCCGGGATGTGTTACCTGTAATGATTTATATATCTACCCGGGATGTGTTACCTGTAATGATTTATATATCTACCCGGGATGTGTTACCTGTAATGATCTATATATCTACCCGGGATGTGTTACCTGTAATGATTTATATATCTACCCGGGATGTGTTACCTGTAATGATTTATATATCTACATATATCTACCCGGGATGTGTTACCTGTAATGATTTATATATCTACATATATCTACCCGGGATGTATTACCTGTAATGATTTATATATCTACCCGGGATGTGTTACCTGTAATGATTTATATATCTACATATATCTACCCGGGATGTGTTACCTGTAATGATTTATATATCTACATATATCTACCCGGGATGTGTTACCTGTAATGATTTATATATCTACATATATCTACCCGGGATGTGTTACCTGTAATGATTTATATATCTACCCGGGATGTGTTACCTTTAATGATTTATATATCTACATAAGTCTACCCGGGATGTGTTACCTGTAATGATTTATATATCTACATATATCTACCCGGGATGTGTTACCTGTAATTATATATATATATCTACCTATATCTATCAGTAAATTGAACTCGTTAAACGCCCATGCTAGGTTCATAGCGACAGGAAATTGTATAATTAAACAACAATGGTGATAACGCTGTCGGGGTATCAGTCAAATAACCTCCCGTTTGTTTTAAGGATTCTTAGTATTATAGTCATTATTTCTATAAGAAGAACATACTAAGTAATTTTCATTACGATGTTTTGTACTGACACCCCCATTTACATATGTTCTCTTGTTTTAGACTGATTTTGATTTTCGAAAAAAATCTGCGGGATTTCCATGTTTCTCGCGAGGTTATGCGAATCTTCTCCAATATTCAGACAGGTTGTCCTCATAGGTTTCAATCTACATTAGTAGACGGTTATGGACCATGATTTCAATCTACATCAGTAGACGGTTATGGACCATGATTTCAATCTACATTAGTAGACGGTTATGGACCATGATTTCAATCTACATTAGTAGACGGTTATGGACCATGATTTCAATCTACATCAGTAGACGGTTATG
Source organism: Pecten maximus (assembly GCF_902652985.1). NCBI lineage: Eukaryota > Metazoa > Mollusca > Bivalvia > Pectinida > Pectinidae > Pecten > Pecten maximus. Next base: position 43,467,228 of record NC_047025.1, on the reverse strand, counting down.
GACCATGATTTCAATCTACATCAGTAGACAGTTATGGACCATGATTTCAATCTACATCAGTAGACGGTTATGGACCATGATTTCAATCTACATCAGTAGACGGTTATGGACCATGATTTCAATCTACATTAGTAGACGGTTATGGACCACATCAGTAGACAGTTATGGACCATGATTTCAATCTACATCAGTAGACGGTTATGGACCATGATTTCAATCTACATCAGTAGACGGTTATGAACCATGATTTCAATCTACATCAGTAGACGGTTATGGACCATGATTTCAATCTACATCAGTAGACGGTTATGGACCATGATTTCAATCTACATCAGTAGACGGTTATGGACCATGATTTCAATCTACATCAGTAGACGGTTATGGACCATGATTTCAATCTACATTAGTAGACGGTTATGGACCATGATTTCGATCTACATCAGTAGACGGTTATGGACCATGATTTCGATCTACATCAGTAGACGGTTGTGGACCATGATTTCGATCTACATCAGTAGACAGTTATGGACCATAATTTCAATCTACATCATTAGACGGTTATGGACCATGATTTCAATCTACATCAGTAGACGGTTATGGACCATGATTTCGATCTACATCATTAGACGGTTATGGACCATGATTTCAATCTACATCAGTAGACGGTTATGGACCATGATTTCAATCTACATTAGTAGACGGTTATGGACCATGATTTCAATCTACATCAGTAGACGGTTACGGGCCACATCAGTAGACGGTTATGGACCATGATTTCAATCTACATCAGTAGACGGTTATGGACCATGATTTCAATCTACATCATTAGACGGTTATGGACCATGATTTCAATCTACATTAGTAGACAGTTATGGACCATGATTTCAATCTACATCAGTAGACAGTTATGGACCATGATTTCAATCTACACCAGTAGACGGTTATGGACCATGATTTCAATCTACATTAGTAGACAGTTATGGACCATGATTTCAATCTACATTAGTAGACGGTTATGGACCATGATTTCAATATACATCAGTAGACGATTATGGACCATGATTTCAATCTAATGTACATCAGTAGACGGTTATGGACCATGATTTCAATCTACATCAGTAGACGCTTATGGACCATGATTTCAATCTACATCAGTAGACGGTTATGGACCATGATTTCAATCTACATCAGTAGACGGTTGTGGACCATGATTTCAATCTACATCAGTAGACGGTTATGGACCATGATTTCAATCTACATCAGTAGACGGTTATGGACCATGATTTCAATCTACATCAGTAGACTGTTACGGGCCACATCAGTAGACGGTTACGGACCATGATTTCAATCTACATTAGTAGACGGTTATGGACCATGATTTCAATCTACATCAGTAGACGGTTGTGGACCATGATTTCAACCTACATCAGTAGACGGTTGTGGACCATGATTTCAATCGACATCAGTAGACGGTTATGGACCACATCAGTAGACGGTTATGGACCATGATTTCAATCTACATCAGTAGACAGTTATGGACCATGATTTCAATCTACATCAGTAGACGGTTATGGACCATGATTTCAATCTACATCAGTAGACAGTTATGGACCAAGATTTCAATCTACATTAGTAGACAGCTATGGACCATGATTTCAACCTACATCAGTAGACGGTTATGGACCACATCAGTAGACAGTTATGGACCATGATTTCAATCTACATCAGTAGACGGTTATGGACCATGATTTCAATCTACATCAGTAGACAGTTATGGACCATGATTTCAATCTACATCAGTAGACAGTTGTGGACCATGATTTCAATCTACATCAGTAGACGGTTACGGACCATGATTTCAATCTACATCAGTAGACGGTTATGGACCATGATTTCAATCTACATCAGTAGACGGTTATGGACCAAGATTTCAATCTACATCAGTAGACGGTTATGGACCATGATTTCAATCTACATCAGTAGACAGTTATGGACCATGATTTCGATCTACATCAGTAGACGATTATGGACCATGATTTCAATCTACATCAGTAGACGGTTGTGGACCATGATTTCAATCTACATCAGTAGACAGTTATGGACCATGATTTCAATCTACATCAGTAGACAGTTATGGACCATGATTTCGATCTACATCAGTAGACAGTTATGGACCAAGATTTCAATCTACATCAGTAGACAGTTATGGACCATGATTTCGATCTACATCAGTAGACAGTTATGGACCAAGATTTCAATCTACATCAGTAGACAGTTATGGACCATGATTTCGATCTACATCAGTAGACAGTTATGGACCATGATTTCAATCTACATCAGTAGACGGTTGTGGACCATGATTTCAATCTACATCAGTAGACGGTTATGGACCATGATTTCAATCTACATCAGTAGACAGTTATGGACCATGATTTCAATCTACATCAGTAGACAGTTATGGACCAAGATTTCAATCTACATCAGTAGACAGTTATGGACCATGATTTCGATCTACATCAGTAGACAGTTATGGACCAAGATTTCAATCTACATCAGTAGACAGTTATGGACCATGATTTCGATCTACATCAGTAGACAGTTATGGACCATGATTTCAATCTACATCAGTAGACGGTTGTGGACCATGATTTCAATCTACATCAGTAGACGGTTATGGACCATGATTTCAATCTACATCAGTAGACAGTTATGGACCATGATTTCGATCTACATCAGTAGACGGTTATGGACCATGATTTCAATCTACATCAGTAGACAGTTATGGACCATGATTTCGATCTACATCAGTAGACGGTTATGGACCATGATTTCAATCTACATCAGTAGACGGTTATGGACCATGATTTCAATCTACATCAGTAGACGGTTATGGACCATGATTTCGATCTACATCAGTAGACGGTTACGGACCATGATTTCAATCTACATCAGTAGACAGTTGTGGACCATGATTTCAATCTACATCAGTAGACGGTTACGGACCATGATTTCAATCTACATCAGTAGACGGTTATGGACCATGATTTCGATCTACATCAGTAGACGATTATGGACCATGATTTCAATCTACATCAGTAGACGGTTATGGACCATGATTTCGATCTACATCAGTAGACGGTGAAGGACCATGATTTCAATCTACATCAGTAGACGGTTATGGACCATGATTTCGATCTACATCAGTAGACGATTATGGACCATGATTTCAATCTACATCAGTAGACGGTTATGGACCATGATTTCGATCTACATCAGTAGACGGTGAAGGACCATGATTTCAATCTACATCAGTAGACGGTTATGGACCATGATTTCGATCTACATCAGTAGACGATTATGGACCATGATTTCAATCTACATCAGTAGACGGTTATGGACCATGATTTCAATCTACATCAGTAGACGGTTATGGACCATGATTTCAATCTACATCAGTAGACGGTTATGGACCATGATTTCAATCTTAGAAATGTCATGTTTTTGGCTCTATGTAGTGTGAACTGTAGTCCTGTATACAGACGTCTCACAACATGTCTACGACGCATAGAGGAATTTCAGAATTTATTGAGTGTTTTTTTATGTTTCAATTTAATTGACATTTTGACGAGTGCTGGAGGAAGCACGTAAACTGACAGATTTCATTATTTCATACATTACAAACACCAATTGATTTTGAATAGCTAGTTCTGTTGAATCGATTAAAACCTCCAATTTTGAACTATATGTTTGACAGTTGGCTGTGTTTGTGACATGTTCACTATTTATTCCGTTCGAAAACTCGTAATGTCAGACAGTGATTGGTACTGTGGTAACTTGTGTTAAACAGCTACATGACGGAACCAGAATTAGGTTTATATGCGGGTTGAATCTAAATACAACATACAAGTACCAACACACAGGGACTACTAGTATTATGTGTATTGGATCGTTAAGAGGTTGCTTATGTCTTATTTTTCAATTCGCTATAGTAACGATACGTAGAGTAGAACCCACATAGAACGCCTCATTCCCCACATCAGGTGATCAGTACATAGAACGCCTCATTCCCCACATCAGGTGATCAGTATATAGAACACACATTCCCCACATCAGGTGATCAGTATATAGAACACACATTCCCCACATCAGGTGATCAGTACATAGAACACACATTCCCCACATCAGGTGATCAGTACATAGAACGCCTCATTCCCCACATCCGGTGATCAGTACATAGAACCCACATTCCCCACATCAGGTGATCAGTATATAGAACGCCTCATTCCCCACATCAGGTGATCAGTATATAGAACGCCTCATTCCCCACATCAGGTGATCAGTATATAGAACCCACATTCCCCACATCAGGTGATCAGTACATATAACACACATTCCCCACATCAGGTGATCAGAATATGGAACGCCTCATTCCCCACATCAGGTGATCAGTACATAGAACACACATTCCCCACATCAGGTGATCAGTATATAGAACCCACATTCCCCACATCAGGTGATCAGTATATAGAACCCACATTCCCCACATCAGGTGATCAGTACATAGAACGCCACATTCCCCACATCAGGTGATCAGTACATAGAACGCCTCATTCCCCACATCAGGTGATCAGTATATAGAACCCACATTCCCCACATCAGGTAATCAGTACATAGAACACACATTCCCCACATCAGGTGATCAGTACATAGAACGTTACATTCCCCACATCAGGTGATCAGTATATAGAACACACATTCCCCACATCAGGTGATCAGTATATAGAACACGCATTCCCCACATCAGGTGATCAGTACATAGAACGTTACATTCCCCACATCAGGTGATCAGTACATAGAACACACATTCCCCACATCAGGTGATCAGTACATAGAACACACATTCCCCACATCAGGTGATCAGTATATAGAACGCCTCATTCCCCACATCAGGTGATCAGTATATAGAACGCCTCATTCCCCACATCAGATGATCAGTACATAGAACGTCACATTCCCCACATCAGGTGATCAGTATATAGAACACACATTCCCCACATCAGATGATCAGTACATAGAACGCCTCATTCCCCACATCAGGCGATCAGTATATAGAACACACATTCCCCACATCAGGTGATCAGTATATAGAACACACATTCCCCACATCAGGTAATCAGTACATAGAATGCCTCATTCCCCACATCAGGTGATCAGTACATAGAACACAAATTCCCCACATCAGGTGATCAGTACAGAGAAACCCCCATTCCCCACATCAGGTGATCAGTATATAGAACGCCTCATTCCCCACATCCGGTGATCAGTACATAGAACCCACATTCCCCACATCAGGTGATCAGTATATAGAACGCCTCATTCCCCACATCAGGTGATCAGTATATAGAACGCCTCATTCCCCACATCAGGTGATCAGTATATAGAACCCACATTCCCCAGATCAGGTGATCAGTACATAGAACGCCACATTCCCCACATCAGGTGATCAGTATATAGAACGCCTCATTCCCCACATCAGATGATAAGTACATAGAACGCCTCATTCCCCACATCAGGTGATCAGTATATAGAACGTTACATTCCCCACATCAGGTGATCAGTACATAGAACACGCATTCCCCACATCAGGTGATCAGTACATAGAACACGCATTCCCCACATCAGGTGATCAGTATATAGAACGCCTCATTCCCCACATCAGGTGATCAGTACAGAGAAACCCCCATTCCCCACATCAGGTGATCAGTATATAGAACGCCTCATTCCCCACATCCGATGATCAGTACATAGAACCCACATTCCCCACATCAGGTGATCAGTATATAGAACGCCTCATTCCCCACATCAGGTGATCAGTACAGAGAAACCCCCATTCCCCACATCAGGTGATCAGTATATAGAACGCCTCATTCCCCACATCAGGTGATCAGTATATAGAACCCACATTCCCCACATCAGGTGATCAGTACATAGAACGCACATTCCCCACATCAGGTGATCAGTATATAGAACCCACATTCCCCACATCAGGTGATCAGTACATAGAACGCCTCATTCCCCACATCAGGTGATCAGTATATAGAACGCCTCATTCCCCACATCAGGTGATCAGTATATAGAACGCCTCATTCCCCACATCAGGTGATCAGTAAATAGAACCCACATTCCCCACATCAGGTGATCAGTATATAGAACACACATTCCCCACATCAGGTGATCAGTATATAGAATGCCTCATTCCCCACATCCGGTGATCAGTACATAGAACCCACATTCCCCACATCAGGTGATCAGTATATAGAACGCCTCATTCCCCACATCAGGTGATCAGTATATAGAACGCCTCATTCCCCACATCAGGTGATCAGTACATAGAACGCCACATTCCCCACATCAGGTGATCAGTATATAGAACGCCTCATTCCCCACATCAGGTGATCAGTACATAGAACGTTACATTCCCCACATCAGGTGATCAGTATATAGAACACACATTCCCCACATCAGGTGATCAGTACATAGAACACACATTCCCCACATCAGGTGATCAGTACATAGAACGCCACATTCCCCACATCAGGTGATCAGTACATAGAACACACATTCCCCACATCAGGTGATCAGTACATAGAACACACATTCCCCACATCAGGTGATCAGTACATAGAACACACATTCCCCACATCAGGTGATCAGTATATAGAACACACATTCCCCACATCAGGTGATCAGTATATAGAACACACATTCCCCACCTCAGGTGATCAGTATATAGAACACACATTCCCCACATCAGGTAATCAGTACATAGAACGCCTCATTCCCCACATCATGTGATCAGTATATAGAACACACATTCCCCACATCAGGTGATCAGTACATAGAACGCCTCATTCCCCACATCATGTGATCAGTACATAGAACACACATTCCCCACATCAGGTGATCAGTACATAGAACACACATTCCCCACATCAGGTGATCAGTATATAGAACGCCTCATTCCCCACATCAGGTGATCAGTATATAGAACGCCTCATTCCCCACATCAGATGATCAGTACATAGAACGTCACATTCCCCACATCAGGTGATCAGTACAGAGAAACCCCCATTCCCCACATCAGGTGATCAGTATATAGAACGCCTCATTCCCCACATCCGGTGATCAGTACATAGAACCCACATTCCCCACATCAGGTGATCAGTATATAGAACGCCTCATTCCCCACATCAGGTGATCAGTATATAGAACGCCTCATTCCCCACATCAGGTGATCAGTATATAGAACCCACATTCCCCACATCAGGTGATCAGTACATAGAACGCCACATTCCCCACATCAGGTGATCAGTATATAGAACGCCTTATTCCCCACATCAGATGATAAGTACATAGAACGCCTCATTCCCCACATCAGGTGATCAGTATATAGAACGTTACATTCCCCACATCAGGTGATCAGTACATAGAACACGCATTCCCCACATCAGGTGATCAGTACATAGAACACACATTCCCCACATCAGGTGATCAGTATATAGAACGCCTCATTCCCCACATCAGGTGATCAGTACAGAGAAACCCCCATTCCCCACATCAGGTGATCAGTATATAGAACGCCTCATTCCCCACATCCGATGATCAGTACATAGAACCCACATTCCCCACATCAGGTGATCAGTATATAGAACGCCTCATTCCCCACATCAGGTGATCAGTACAGAGAAACCCCCATTCCCCACATCAGGTGATCAGTACAGAGAAACCCCCATTCCCCACATCAGGTGATCAGTATATAGAACGCCTCATTCCCCACATCAGGTGATCAGTATATAGAACCCACATTCCCCACATCAGGTGATCAGTACATAGAACGCCACATTCCCCACATCAGGTGATCAGTATATAGAACCCACATTCCCCACATCAGGTGATCAGTACATAGAACGCCTCATTCCCCACATCAGGTGATCAGTATATAGAACGCATCATTCCCCACATCAGGTGATCAGTATATAGAACGCCTCATTCCCCACATCAGGTGATCAGTAAATAGAACCCACATTCCCCACATCAGGTGATCAGTATATAGAACACACATTCCCCACATCAGGTGATCAGTATATAGAACGCCTCATTCCCCACATCCGGTGATCAGTACATAGAACCCACATTCCCCACATCAGGTGATCAGTATATAGAACGCCTCATTCCCCACATCAGGTGATCAGTATATAGAACGCCTCATTCCCCACATCAGGTGATCAGTACATAGAACGCCACATTCCCCACATCAGGTGATCAGTATATAGAACGCCTCATTCCCCACATCAGGTGATCAGTACATAGAACGTTACATTCCCCACATCAGGTGATCAGTATATAGAACACACATTCCCCACATCAGGTGATCAGTACATAGAACAGACATTCCCCACATCAGGTGATCAGTACATAGAACGCCACATTCCCCACATCAGGTGATCAGTACATAGAACACACATTCCCCACATCAGGTGATCAGTACATAGAACACACATTCCCCACATCAGGTGATCAGTACATAGAACACACATTCCCCACATCAGGTGATCAGTATATAGAACACACATTCCCCACATCAGGTGATCAGTATATAGAACACACATTCCCCACCTCAGGTGATCAGTATATAGAACACACATTCCCCACATCAGGTAATCAGTACATAGAACGCCTCATTCCCCACATCATGTGATCAGTATATAGAACACACATTCCCCACATCAGGTGATCAGTACATAGAACGCCTCATTCCCCACATCATGTGATCAGTACATAGAACACACATTCCCCACATCAGGTGATCAGTACATAGAACACACATTCCCCACATCAGGTGATCAGTATATAGAACGCCTCATTCCCCACATCAGGTGATCAGTATATAGAACGCCTCATTCCCCACATCAGATGATCAGTACATAGAACGTCACATTCCCCACATCAGGTGATCAGTATATAGAACACACATTCCCCACATCAGGTGATCAGTATATAGAACACACATTCCCCACATCAGGTAATCAGTACATAGAACGCCTCATTCCCCACATCAGGTGATCAGTACATAGAACACAAATTCCCCACATCAGGTGATCAGTACAGAGAAACCCCCATTCCCCACATCAGGTGATCAGTATATAGAACGCCTCATTCCCCACATCCGGTGATCAGTACATAGAACCCACATTCCCCACATCAGGTGATCAGTATATAGAACGCCTCATTCCCCACATCAGGTGATCAGTATATAGAACGCCTCATTCCCCACATCAGGTGATCAGTATATAGAACCCACATTCCCCACATCAGGTGATCAGTACATAGAACGCCTCATTCCCCACATCAGGTGATCAGTATATAGAACGTTACATTCCCCACATCAGGTGATCAGTACATAGAACACGCATTCCCCACATCAGGTGATCAGTACATAGAACACGCATTCCCCACATCAGGTGATCAGTATATAGAACGCCTCATTCCCCACATCAGGTGATCAGTACAGAGAAACCCCCATTCCCCACATCAGGTGATCAGTATATAGAACGCCTCATTCCCCACATCCGATGATCAGTACATAGAACCCACATTCCCCACATCAGGTGATCAGTATATAGAACGCCTCATTCCCCACATCAGGTGATCAGTACAGAGAAACCCCCATTCCCCACATCAGGTGATCAGTATATAGAACGCCTCATTCCCCACATCAGGTGATCAGTATATAGAACCCACATTCCCCACATCAGGTGATCAGTACAAAGAACGCCACATTCCCCACATCAGGTGATCAGTATATAGAACCCACATTCCCCACATCAGGTGATCAGTACATAGAACGCCTCATTCCCCACATCAGGTGATCAGTATATAGAACGCCTCATTCCCCACATCAGGTGATCAGTATATAGAACGCCTCATTCCCCACATCAGGTGATCAGTAAATAGAACCCACATTCCCCACATCAGGTGATCAGTATATAGAACACACATTCCCCACATCAGGTGATCAGTATATAGAACGCCTCATTCCCCACATCCGGTGATCAGTACATAGAACCCACATTCCCCACATCAGGTGATCAGTATATAGAACGCCTCATTCCCCACATCAGGTGATCAGTATATAGAACGCCTCATTCCCCACATGAGGTGATCAGTACATAGAACGCCACATTCCCCACATCAGGTGATCAGTATATAGAACGCCTCATTCCCCACATCAGGTGATCAGTACATAGAACGTTACATTCCCCACATCAGGTGATCAGTATATAGAACACACATTCCCCACATCAGGTGATCAGTACATAGAACAGACATTCCCCACATCAGGTGATCAGTACATAGAACGCCACATTCCCCACATCATGTGATCAGTACATAGAACACACATTCCCCACATCAGGTGATCAGTACATAGAACACACATTCCCCACATCAGGTGATCAGTACATAGAACACACATTCCCCACATCAGGTGATCAGTATATAGAACACACATTCCCCACATCAGGTGATCAGTATATAGAACACACATTCCCCACCTCAGGTGATCAGTATATAGAACACACATTCCCCACATCAGGTAATCAGTACATAGAACGCCTCATTCCCCACATCATGTGATCAGTATATAGAACACACATTCCCCACATCAGGTGATCAGTACATAGAACGTCTCATTCCCCACATCATGTGATCAGTACATAGAACACACATTCCCCACATCAGGTGATCAGTATATAGAACGCCTCATTCCCCACATCAGGTGATCAGTATATAGAACACACATTCCCCACATCAGGTGATCAGTATATAGAACACACATTCCCCACATCAGGTAATCAGTACATAGAACGCCTCATTCCCCACATCCGGTGATCAGTACATAGAACCCACATTCCCCACATCAGGTGATCAGTATATAGAACGCCTCATTCCCCACATCAGGTGATCAGTATATAGAACGCCTCATTCCCAACATCAGGTGATCAGTACATAGAACGCCACATTCCCCACATCAGGTGATCAGTATATAGAACGCCTCATTCCCCACATCAGGTGATCAGTACATAGAACGTTACATTCCCCACATCAGGTGATCAGTATATAGAACACACATTCCCCACATCAGGCGATCAGTACATAGAACAGACATTCCCCACATCAGGTGATCAGTACATAGAACGCCACATTCCCCACATCATGTGATCAGTACATAGAACACACATTCCCCACATCAGGTGATCAGTACATAGAACACACATTCCCCACATCAGGTGATCAGTACATAGAACACACATTCCCCACATCAGGTGATCAGTATATAGAACACACATTCCCCACATCAGGTGATCAGTATATAGAACACACATTCCCCACCTCAGGTGATCAGTATATAGAACACACATTCCCCAAATCAGGTAATCAGTACATAGAACGCCTCATTCCCCACATCAGGTGATCAGTACATAGAACGCCTCATTCCCCACATCATGTGATCAGTACATAGAACACACATTCCCCACATCAGGTGATCAGTATATAGAACGCCTCATTCCCCACATCAGGTGATCAGTATATAGAACACACATTCCCCACATCAGGTGATCAGTATATAGAACACACATTCCCCACATCAGGTAATCAGTACATAGAACGCCTCATTCCCCACATCAGGTGATCAGTACATAGAACACAAATTCCCCACATTAGGTGATCAGTACATAGAACGCCTCATTCCCCACATCAGGTGATCAGTATATAGAACGCCTCATTCCCCACATCAGGTGATCAGTATATAGAACACACATTCCCCACATCAGGTGATCAGTACATAGAACGCCTCATTCCCACATCAGGTGATCAGTACATAGAACACACATTCCCCACATCAGGTGATCAGTATATAGAACACACATTCCCCACATCAGGTGATCAGTACAGAGAAACCCCCATTCCCCACATCAGGTGATCAGTATATAGAACCCACATTCCCCACATCAGGTGATCAGTATATAGAACGCCTCATTCCCCACATCAGGTGATCAGTATATAGAACGCCTCATTCCCCACATCAGGTGATCAGTATATAGAACGCCTCATTCCCCACATCAGGTGATCAGTATATAGAACACACATTCCCCACATCAGGTGATCAGTATATAGAACGCCTCATTTCCCACATCAGGTGATCAGTATATAGAACACACATTCCCCACATCATGTGATCAGTACATAGAACCCACATTCCCCACATCATGTGATCAGTACATAGAACACACATTCCCCACATCAGGTGATCAGTATATAGAACACACATTCCCCACATCAGGTGATCAGTACATAGAACACACATTCCCCACATCAGGTGATCAGTATATAGAACCCACATTCCCCACATCAGGTGATCAGTACATAGAACGTTACATTCCCCACATCAGGTGATCAGTATATAGAACACGCATTCCCCACATCAGGAGATCAGTACATAGAACACACATTCCCCACATCAGGTGATCAGTACATAGAACGTTACATTCCCCACATCATGTGATCAGTATATAGAACGCCTCATTCCCCACATCAGGTGATCAGTACATAGAACACACATTCCCCACATCAGGTTATCAGTACATAGAACGTTACATTCCCCACATCAGGTGATCAGTATATAGAACGCCTCATTCCCCACATCACGTGATCAGTACATAGAACGCCTCATTCCCCACATCAGGTGATCAGTACATAGAACCCACATTCCCCACATTAGGTGATTAGTACATAGAACACACATTCCCCACATCAGGTGATCAGTACATAGAACGCCTCATTCCCCACATCAGGTGATCAGTACATAGAACGCCTCATTCCCCACATCAGGTGATCAGTACATAGAACGCCTCATTCCCCACATCAGGTGATCAGTATATAGAACGCCTCATTCCCCACATCAGGTGATCAGTATATAGAACACACATTCCCCACATCAGGTGATCAGTACATAGAACACAAATTCCCAACATCAGGTGATCAGTATATAGAACGCCTCATTCCCCACATCAGGTGATCAGTACATAGAACGTTACATTCCCCACATTATGTGATCAGTACATAGAACACACATTCCCCACATCAGGTGATCAGTACATAGAACACACATTCCCCACATCAGGTAATCAGTATATAGAACGCCTCATTCCCCACATCAGGTGATCAGTATATAGAATGCCTCAGAGTACGGTTGTTTACCATCAGTACCACATACATCTACTAAAATCAGGGACGGCAATATGTCCATTACCAAACACGTCTGAAGCGTGCGAACGTATATTGTTTCCTCAAAAATGAATTACCATGCTATGTTTACGGAATAGGGAAATGTGACAATCGAAGAGCCCGTCTGTCGAGGCGTCTATCTTTCTGATTGTCCCGGCCCCACGGGTAAAACATCCTGTTGCCATATTATGCCTGTCTCCATTCATTTCCATATTAGGTGTGGAATCTGATATTTGTACTCTACTTAATCATGTGTCTGCGACACACATTAGCACCAGGCTCTGTACCTCGTCCCGGAAAACTGAAAATGGCACGGACTACACAACTAATACCAAATCAGAAGACGGGCATCCAATCTCTGTTTCCTTAATAACCCATAGACAATGACACAAATCAACATGATACTGAGTCTGGCCTGCTGTATTCTGTAAAGGTAGGGCTTGAAGTGAGACTGCGGTGAATACTGGAAAATATTAACGAAAAAATCGAGATTGTGATATGTTATTTCTACAATGTTTTCGGGAGATTTTTCGCTGAATGAAGAGATTGTGACATAAGTATACGGTATGTGAGGGAGTGTGACAGTATACGGTATGTAAGGGGGTTGTGACATAAGTATACGGTAGGTTAGGGGGTTGTGACAGAAGTATACAGTAGGTTAGGGGGTTGTGACAGAAGTATACGGTAGGTTAGGGGGTTGTGACAGAAGTATACGGTAGGTTAGGGGGTTGTGACAGAAGTATACGGTAGGATAGGGGGTTGTGACAGAGGTATACGGTAGGTTAGGGGGTTGTGACAGAAGTATACGGTAGGTTAGGGGGTTGTGACAGAAGTATACGGTAGGTTAGGGGGTTGTGACAGAAGTATACAGTATGTAAGGGGGTTGTGACAGAAGTATACGGTAGGTTAGGGGGTTGTGACAGAAGTATACGGTAGGTTAGGGGGTTGTGACAGAAGTATACGGTAGGTTAGGGGGTTGTGACAGAAGTATACGGTAGGTTAGGGGGTTGTGACAGAAGTATACAGTAGGTTAGGGGATTGTGACAGAAGTATACAGTAGGTTAGGGGGTTGTGACAGAAGTATACGGTATGTTAGGGGGTTGTGACAGAAGTATACGGTAGGTTAGGGGGTTGTGACAGAGGTATACGGTAGGTTAGGGGGTTGTGACAGAAGTATACGGTAGGTTAGGGGGTTGTGACAGAAGTATACGGTAGGTTAGGGGGTTGTGACAGAAGTATACGGTAGGTTAGGGGGTTGTGAAAGAAGTATACGGTATGTGAGGGGGTTGTGACAGAAGTATACAGTAGGTTAGGGGGTTGTGACAGAAGTATACGGTAGGTTAGGGGGTTGTGACAGAAGTATACGGTAAGTTAGGGGGTTGTGACAGTATACGGTAGGTTAGGGGGTTGTGACAGAAGTATAAGGTAGGTTAGGGGGTTGTGACAGAAGTATACAGTAGGTTAGGGGGCTGTGACAGAAGTATACAGTAGGTTAGGGGGTTGTGACAGAAGTATACGGTAGGTTAGGGGGTTGTGACAGAAGTATACAGTAGGTTAGGGGGCTGTGACAGAACTATACGGTAGGTTAGGGGGTTGTGACAGAAGTATACAGTAGGTTAGGGGGTTGTGACAGAAGTATACAGTAGGTTAGGGGGTTGTGACAGAAGTATACAGTAGGTTAGGGGGTTGTAACAGAAGTATACAGTAGGTTAGGGGGTTGTGACAGAAGTATACGGTAGGTTAGGGGGTTGTGACATAAGTATACGGTAGGTTAGGGGGTTGTGACAGAAGTATACAGTAGGTTAGGGGGTTGTGACAGAAGTATACGGTAGGTTAGGGGGTTGTGACAGAAGTATACGGTAGGTTAGGGGGTTGTGACAGAAGTATAAGGTTGGTTAGGGGGTTGTGACAGAAGTATACGGTAGGTTAGGGGGTTGTGACAGAAGTATACAGTAGGTTAGGGGGTTGTGACAGAAGTATACGGTAGGTTAGGGGGTTGTGACAGAAGTATACAGTAGGTTAGGGGGTTGTGACAGAAGTATACAGTAGGTTAGGGGGTTGTGACAGAAGTATACAGTAGGTTAGGGGGTTGTGACAGAAGTATACAGTAGGTTAGGGGGTTGTGACAGAAGTATACGGTAGGTTAGGGGTTGTGACAGACGTATACGGTAGGTTAGTGGGTTGTGACAGAAGTATACGGTAGGTTAGGGGGTTGTGACAGTATACAGTAGGTTAGGGGGTTGTGACAGAAGTATACGGTAGGTTAGGGGGTAGTGACAGAAGTATACAGTAGGTTAGGGGGTTGTGACAGAAGTATACGGTAGGTTAGGGGGTTGTGACAGAAGTATACGGTATGTGAGGGGGTTGTGACAGAAGTATACGATAGGTTAGGGGGTAGTGACAGAAGTATACAGTAGGTTAAGGGGTTGTGACAGAAGTATACGGTAGGTTAGGGGGTTGTGACAGAAGTATACAGTAGGTTTGGGGGTAGTGACAGAAGTATACGGTAGGTTAGGGGGTTGTGACAGAAGTATACGGTAGGTTAGGGGGTTGTGACAGAAGTATACGGTAGGTTAGGGGGTTGTGACAGAAGTATACGGTAGGTTAGGGGGTTGTGACAGAAGTATACGGTAGGTTAGGGGGTTGTGACAGAAGTATACAGTAGGTTAGGGGGTAGTGACAGAAGTATACAGTAGGTTAGGGGGTTGTGACAGAAGTATACGGTAGGTTAGGGGGTAGTGACAGAAGTATACGGTAGGTTAGGGGGTTGTGACAGAAGTATACAGTAGGTTAGGGGGTTGTGACAGAAGTATACGGTAGGTTAGGGGGTAGTGACAGAAGTATACGGTAGGTTAGGGGGTTGTGACAGAAGTATACAGTAGGTTAGGGGGTTGTGACAGAAGTATACAGTAGGTTAGGGGGTTGTGACAGAAGTATAAGGTAGGTTAGGGGTTGTGACAGAAGTATACAGTAGGTTCGGGGGTTGTGACAGAAGTATACAGTAGGTTAGGGGGTTGTGACAGAAGTATAAGGTAGGTTAGGGGTTGTGACAGAAGTATACAGTAGGTTCGGGGGTTGTGACAGAAGTATACGGTAGGTTAGGGGGTTGTGACAGAAGTATACGGTATGTAAGGGGGTTGTGACAGAAGTATACCGTAGGTTAGGGGGTTGTGACAGAAGTATACAGTAGGTTAGGGGGTTGTGACAGAAGTATACGGTAGGTTAGGGGGTTGTGACAGAAGTATACAGTAGGTTAGGGGGTTGTGACAGAAGTATACGGTAGGTTAGGGGGTTGTGACAGAAGTATACAGTAGGTTAGGGGGTAGTGACAGAAGTATACGGTAGGTTAGGGGGTTGTGACAGAAGTATACGGTAGGTTAGGGGGTTGTGACAGAAGTATACGGTAGGTTAGGGGGTTGTGACAGAAGTATACGGTAGGTTAGGAGGTTGTTACAGAAGTATACAGTAGGTTAGGGGGTTGTGACAGAAGTATACAGTAGGTTAGGGGGTGTGACAGAAGTATACAGTAGGTTAGGGGGTTGTGACAGAAGTATACAGTAGGTTAGGGGGTTGTGACAGAAGTATACAGTAGGTTAGGGGGTTGTGACAGAAGTATACGGTAGGTTAGGGGGTTGTGACAGAAGTATACGGTATGTAAGGGGGTTGTGACAGAAGTATACGGTAGGTTAGGGGGTTGTGACAGAAGTATACGGTAGGTTAGGGGGTTGTGACAGAAGTATACGGTAGGTTAGGGGGTTGTGACAGAAGTATACGGTAGGTTAGGGGGTTGTGACAGAAGTATACGGTAGGTTAGGGGGTTGTGACAGAAGTATACGGTATGTAAGGGGGTTGTGACAGAAGTATACGGTAGGTTAGGGGGTTGTGACAGAAGTATACGGTAGGTTAGGGGGTTGTGACAGAAGTATACGGTAGGTTAGGGGGTTGTGACAGAAGTATACGGTAGGTTAGGGGGTTGTGACAGAAGTATACGGTAGGTTAGGGGGTTGTGACAGAAGTATACGGTAGACATTCGATTTAACCTTTATAGAGTCTATTGGTAAACATTTGAAAAAAGTTACAAAAAGGAAAAGAAAAAAGAACAAGAACAGCGCAGTGACGCTACCTGTGATGATGATTTGATTATTTGTTTTACCTGTTACTCGTCAACGAGCTTTAAACTAAAGGCTTGTGGCCTCTCTGACCCATCACTGATATACTCATTTATATACTGATGATATCGTATCAATAACTGTTCTATTTCACTGCTGTTCACAACGCTATTACTAGAAACCTATCAGTGTACCAATCAAACCAATACATCCTATCAATATGGTCCCTCGCTGTCGCCGATTTGATATTTGGCCCTAACGAGCCACCATAACTTAAACAGAAATGGCTGTGTGCGTTCGATACGCTGATACACGTGTACACCTCTAGTCAAAAGAACTTCTTCTTTCAAACGAAACGGATAGGACTGACACACTGGATATCACTGACACACTGGGTATGACTGACACACCGGATACGACTTCTGTTTGATATGACTGACACACTGGATATGACTGACACACTGGATAGGACTGACACACTGGATATGACTGACACACTGGATATGACTTCTGTTTGATATGACTGACACACTGGATATGACTGACACACTGGATAGGACTGACACACTGGATATGACTGACACACTGGATAGGACTGACACACTGGATATGACTGATACACTGGATATGACTGACACACCGGATATGACTTCTGTTTAATATGACTGACACTGGATATGACTGACACACTGGATATGACTGACACACTGGATATGACTGACACACTGGATAGGACTGACACACTGGATATGACTGACACACTGGATATGACTGACACACTGGATAGGACTGACACACTGGATATGACTGCCACTGGATATGACTGACACACTGGGTATGACTGATACACTGGATATGACTGACACACTGGCTATGACTTCTGTTTGATATGACTGACATGTGGTAAACAATTATAAACAGATATCGAACTAAGTATCAGCTATCACTGGTCTGTACATATACCTGTGCAGACATATCGAATTTTCGGGAGTGTGTGACAGGCTGTGAAATGTTGCACACTTAACACATCAGGTGTTCCTCGCTGTGTTTTACTTTAAGCAAATCAGCGTCACAGTAGTGGAGGGCAGTAGAGCAGGGGCGACGCAGGTCGGACAGCACGCTTACCAAGCGACATTTAGATTCTTCAAATGATATAAACAATTAAAGACATAATTTCCGCCTTAATCACGGACCCTTCCCGGGGGACCTTGAGCGATATTGGTATTGATGTGCGTCTTAGCAGGCTTGTCAAGGAGGGGGGATCACCTGGCTATACAAGCTCTCATTCAATGGAAGGCGATAGGTTTTCTCTTGGTTATCGTTGAATGACGGTTTTAATGTCCCAATAGAGTGAAACAGGACAGAAGCTTTCACTGTTTCTGAGGAACATTTCTGCACGCGTAATTAAGACCCAGGTGTATCGTTTAATGTCACTCAATTCTAACGTGGTAGAATGTCGATAAAAAGGTTAACCCCCTCGAGGTCCGGGTAACTAACTCAGAACGACAGTCTTACATCAGTGTATCGCGATATCTTACAGCGGCTCTTCATCACGGACTGGTAAGTAATGTAAGTAATGATAACGTTGTGTAGCTCTGCTGGTTGTACCAAGTGATGATTGTTTCTGTATGTGATCCGTCAGCATGTGACGAATGTAATATCGTTTGTGGTGTAAGATGTTATATCTTACTATATGTTTTTAATTGTAAAGTCCAAATGGGCGTTAGCTATTAGATTTAAGTGTAATGCTTTACGTCATAGATAAAAACAATAACTGATGCGTAATATCGGAATATTGTCCAACTACTATCACTACTTGGATCAAATTTCAACCGCTCTATGTGAGACAAATATAGTTGTGTTTCCCTTCAACCCTGGCTAGGTCCATCAGAGTAAACGACATATTTAATTGTGTTTCTCCTCCAACACCTCTAGGTCCATCAGAGAAAGAAAGACTTTTTCCCCCTCAAACATCTTTAGAACCATCTGAGAAAGACAGATTAAATTGTGTTTCCCCTCCAACCTCTCTAGGTCAATTAGAGAATGACAGATTTAACTGTGTATTGGTGTTGTGTATTAGAGAATGACAGATTTAATTGTGTATTGGTGTTGTGTATTAGAGAATGACAGATTTAATTGTGTATTGGTGTTGTGTTGTCTCTGAATTGTGTGATGATGGTTAAAGTTACGAACACGTTTATGGAAGCCGATATCATTATCTTAGGTCATATATTGTTTTCTTGAGCAGAGGGTGTCTGACTCAGAGATCTGAGCTGAGGGGTGTCTGACACAGAGATCTGAGCGGAGGGGTGTCTGAATCAGCGATCTGGATTGAAGGGTGTCTGACCCAGAGATCTGGGTTGAAGGGTGTCTGACTCAGAAATCTGGGTTGAGGGATGTCTGACTCAGAAATCTGGGTTGAAGGGTGTCTGAATCAGAGATCTGGGTTGTGTTTGACTCAGAGATCTGAGCAGAGGGTGTGAATCAGCGATCTGAGCTAAGGGGTGTTTGACTCAGCTATCTGAGCGGAGGGGTGTCTGACTCAGAGATCTGAGTGGAGGGGTGTCTGACCCAGAGATCTGAGCGAAGGGGTGTCTGACTCAGCAATCTGATTTAATCGAAGACAGTAAACGTTTCTGTTTGAGGCGATATCATTTTCAGAGGAGGTTCGACAAATGTCATTATTAACGCCATTTTTTGCAATGTGATTCTAGTTCCGAGATTTCCTGGTGTTGTTCAAAATTTTGATTACTGTCTAATATGAGTTTTTATCATTGCCTCCTGAATTTAACGATATCAACTGTTAGCCCATTAAATCCTTCCTTTTGTCTTCAAATCGATATAAATGATATTAGTGATATATGCCTTTCCTGTAATTCACCAATTAGCCAAGTCTCAGCTGTGGAGCAGTTACATAACCTATTACATCGTACGTAAATGTTCCGTGTTTATTTCATAAAAAGAATCGAATTGACTTTACATTTTACTGTAATGCACATTGTTATTGATATTAGATTTTCCTGCAATAGTTAGATTATTCCTATCTTAGAGATATTCATCACTTAAGATCCGTGTGTTTCTGAACATATCGCGGATAAAAACAACGGGATGAACATTCTATATTGATGACTTTTTATCTAAATCGTATACAATATCTAGCAGCTTTCCTGCAACTTGTAGTCAATGGTATTAGCCTTCCAACAGGGAGTACTGCGCACGGCATCCAAGTTAATGGGGAACTTAGTAATGGGGGATACTCAACAAGGTATAGGACAACAGACACACAGGTCAATGGGGAACTTAGTAATGGGGGGATACCCAACAAGGTATAGGACAACAGACACATAGGTCAATGGGAAACTTAGTAATAGGGGGTACTCAATAAGGTATTGGACAACACACACACAGGTCAATGGGAAACTTAGTAATAGGGGGTACTCAATAAGGTATTGGACAACAGACACACAGGTCAATGGGAAACTTAGTAATAGGGGGTACTTAACAAGGTATTGGACAACACACACACAGGTCAATGGGGAACTTAGTAATAGGGGGTACCCAACAAGGTATAGGACAACAGACACACAGGTCAATGGTAAACACAGTAATAGGGGGTACTTAACAAGGTATTGGACAACACACACACAGGTCAATGGGGAGCTTAGTAACATGCAATATCGAATAGTTGATATAGAGGCATTATCCAGGAAAATGTCCTTGTAAGATGTTAGAGTGATGCAGCGGCTTAAGCACTGTGAACGGCATTTTACTAAACCTGTTATTAAACCGAGTTGGCAATGGTTGTTATTTTGATCAGAACTTGATACACTTGTAGATATAATTCCGTCATTACTGTTTACTTCGTGTCATAAATCACTTTTACTTTTCTGTAAAATACATGTCTATATCAAACAAGTGTTAGTTCTAGCTACAACACATACTTCAGTTAGTACCATAGTCTTACAATAACTTTTAAAACGGCAAAGCAGTGAAACAAAATTCTCCAGATAACAATAACGTTGTAAGTGTCTATATGACCTCGACATAGTTCTCTTATAATATACAAGTGCTTCATTAATGGTTCACTAGGGCCATAAAACAATGGTCTATTGTTCTTCACAAACTGTCTCGTCACTGAAATGCTCCAATAACCTATTTCTAATTGACAATGAGGTGTTATATCCATGTTCCGATCACTGGACCGATTGTATATTTGTATAATTATGACGGTGAATTGATCCCCTGTGTACTGTTGTTACGTAATTTAATTATGACGGTGTATTGATCCCCTGTGTACTGTTGTTACGTTATTTAATTATGACGGTGAATTGATCCGTTGTGTACTGTTCTTACGTCATTAGTGACAGGTCAATCATCAGTCTAGGTTCACAATAACTCGCCAGTTATCCTCTATAGTATTTTTTATTTTGATAAATTTCATTAAGAATGTTTTTGATACAGAAAACTTCTGTTGTTATCATATGTAATGGTGTTTCTATAGTCCTGTAGGAGGGATGTGGTAAGTGGTTCATTTTTTGCGACTTGGTCGGAATGAATTTGCTGTACGCTTTTCAGTCCTAGGTGGGTGATATATTTGATAAGTACAGCTTGATACAGGCAAAGTACGAGGGCTGATTGGTATGTTGTGAGCCTTATATTGAAGGATTAGAATTTTGCCGGACATGCTGTATTATTTTTGAACAGCATCTCCTTTATTATCTATACACTTTTGCCAGCGGTGTTTAAGGGACTCAATGTCACTTTTATATATATTACACATTTTTGGCTGTTCAGAAAGGCATCCACAGCATGTATGACGACATCATTCGGACAGAAAGTGGGTGCCTGAAATAGCTATTTTCAGCTTTGGAAATAGTTGAAAATCTGATAGATCGAGATCGGGCGAATAACGCAGATGCTCAATCAATCTAAAGCCACAATCGTGAATTGCAGCCATGGCAATGACAGACTTGTGAACAGGAGCATTGTCCTGATTGAATAATACACTTTGAGTGAGCTTTCCGTGTCGTTTGAATTTAATATTTTTCCCAAACTGCACAAGAAGTGAAGCATAGTATGTGTTATTGATTGTTTGTCCCTTTTGGAGATAATATATCAGCAGAATATCATCTGCATCCCAGAAAACCGAAGCCCTAACCTTCCCAGCTGATGGAACAGTCTTTGCCATCTTTGGCGGGGGAGAGCCAGGGTGCTTCCATTGTTTCGATTGATGTTTGTGCCTCTGGGGTAAAATGATGGACCCATGCTTCATCCATAGTGACAAATCTCTGAAGAAAGTTGGCAGGATCTCCCTCAAAAAGGTTAAGATTAGCACGCGATAATGTGCGTCTGGTGTGCTTCTGATCAAGAGGTACCCATCGGGCCGAAAGCTTGCTCATTGCGAGATCCTAGGTCAGAATGGAATGTACTCTTTCCTGTGAAATGCCAACTCTACTGGCTATATATTTAACTTTGACAGGCCTTCCAGGACGGGGGTTATCATCAAGGCTCTGTCGGCCGCGCTTAAATTCCGCCACTTACCTTTTCACTGTAGCATATGAAGGTCATCTTTCCCTTCTGTTGCTACCATATCATTTTGGATATCCTGTGGTGACTGTCATGATTTTGGTGTCTATCATGATTTGGGTGTCTGTCATGATTTGGGTGTCTATCATGATTTGGGTGTCTGTCACGATTTGGGTATCTGTCACGATTTGGGTGTCTGTCATGATTTGGGTGTCTGTCATGATTTGGGTGTCTATCATGATTTGGATGTCTATCATGATTTGGGTGTCTATCATGATTTGGGTGTTTGTCACGATTTGGGTATCTGTCACGATTTGGGTATCTATTATGATTTGGGTGTCTGTCATGATTTGGGTGTCTGTGACGATTTCGGTGTCAGTCATAATTTGGATGTCAGTCATGATTTGGTATCTATCATGATTTGGGTGTCTGTCATGATTTGGGTGTCTGTGACGATTTCGGTGTCAGTCATGATTTCGGTGTCAGTCATGATTTGGGTGTCTGTCACGATTTTGGTGTCAGTCTGATTTGGGTATCTGTCACGATTTTGGTGTCAGTCTGATTTGGGTATAAGTCATGATTTGGTATCTATCATGATTTGGGTGTCTGTCACGATTTGAGCGTCAGTCATGATTTGGGTGTCTGACGATTTGGGTGTCTGTCACGATTTGAGCGTCAGTCATGATTTGGGTGTCTGACTATTTGGGTGTCTGTCATGATTTGGGTGCAATATTGGGGGCTTATAGGGGTTGTCCCCGTTTTTTCGCGTTTGGTGTTCATTTTGGGGGTTTTTCACATTTTTCATCTATTTGGGTAAAAGTCAGTTTGGGATTTATGTTTTGGGTGCATCCGTTTTGTTATCCGAGGGGGTCCCTTTTGTAGTCCTTTGGAATTGGTGAAATTTTGGTTCTTATATTTGGGTGCAACGTTGATATGTATTTTTTGTAATCGGGTTGTCCTTTGGGGGTGTTTATGTTTTGGATTCTTTGGGGTCGCAGTCGGGTGGGTCACGTTTCTCCCCGAAGGGGGGTTTTTAACGGGGGTTTATTCTCGGTTTTGGGGGGGAATAGGACCACGGGCTTATGTTTTCTACCTTTTTATGTTAAAAGGGGGCCCCCCGGATCTATAAAATTAATGAAACCCCTTTTAACCCCACCGGGACTCCCCCTTTTTGTTATAATCACCAAAAAAAAACTTAACCGGTAGTTAAGGTTGGGGGTGTTTAAAAACCGGGATTTGGGGTTGTGTTTTGGGTTCTGAATTGTGTGGGCCCTTTCCTAACCCCCCCGGGGGTTTACCCTTAAAATTTTATAAAAATGGGGACCCTTGTCTTTTAGGTTTTTTAGGTCTATGGTTTCCCGGTTTTTGGAATACTGTGGAAGGGAAGTAAAATCTCCCAAAAGGGGAAAGCCCCGGGGAAGTTATAATCTACCGTGGGAACCCCGGGGTTTTTTAATTCTAAAAGGGGGATGAACGGAAGATCCCGTAAGGTTTAAAGGGGCTATTAAATCTCCCGATAAGGTTTTTTAAAACCCGGGGGGGAAAACACCGGAAACGGCGTAGCCGGGGACTATGTTTTTGTGGTGAAAAACCCGGGGAAGAATAATCTACCGATAACGGTGATAGACACCGGGACTGTGTTATAATCTACCGATAACGGTGATAGACACCGGGACTATGTTATAATCTACCGATAACGGCGATAGACACCGGGACTATGTTATAATCTACCGATAACGGCGATAGACACCGGGACTATGTTATAATCTACCGATAACGGTGATAGACACCGGGACTACGTTATAATCTACCGATAACGGTGATAGACACCGGGACTATGTTATAATCTACCGATAACTGCGATAGACACCGGGACTATGTTATAATCTACCGATAACGGTGATAGACACCGGGACTATGTTATAATCTACCGATAACGGTGATAGACACCGGGGACTATGTTATACTCTACCGATAACGGTGATAGACACCGGGACTATATTATAATCTACCGATAACGGTGATAGACACCGGGACTATGTTATAATCTACCGATAACGGTGACAGACACCGGGACTATGTTATAATCTACCGATTACGGTTATAGACACAAGGACTATATTATAATCTACCGATAACGGTGATAGACACCGGGACTATGTTATAATCTACCGATAACGGTGATAGACACCGGGACTATGTTATAATCTAACGATAACGGTGATAGACACCGGGACTATGTTATAATCTACCGATAACGGCGATAGACACGGGGACTGTGTTATAATCTACCGATAACGGCGATAGACACCGGGACTATATTATAATCTACCGATAACGGCGATAGACACCGGGACTATGTTATAATCTACCGATAACGGTGATAGACACCGGGACTATGTTATAATCTACCGATAACGGTGAAAGACACCGGGACTATGTTATAATCTACCGATAACGGTGATAGACACCGGGACTATGTTATAATCTACCGATAACGGTGATAGACACCGGGACTATGTTATAATCTACCGATAACGGTGATAGACACCGGGACTATGTTATAATCTACCGATAACGGTGATAGACACCGGGACTATGTTATAATCTACCGATAACGGTGATAGACACGGGACTATGTTATAATCTACCGATAACGGCGATAGACACCGGGACTATGTTATAATCTACCGATAACGGCGATAGACACCGGGACTGTGTTATAATCTACCGATAACGGTGATAGACACCGGGACTATGTCATAATCTACCGATAACGGCGATAGACACCGAGACTATGTTATAATCTACCGATAACTGTGATAGACACCGGGACTGTGTTATAATCTACCGATAACGGTGATAGACACCGGGACTATGTTATAATCTACCGATAACGGTGATAGACACCGGGACTAGTGTTATAATCTACCGATAACGGCGATAGACACCGGGACTGTGTTATAATCTACCGATAACGGCGATAGACACCGGGGCTGTGTTATAATCTACCGATAACGGCGATAGACACCGGGACTGTGTTATAATCTACCGATAACGGCGATAGACACCGGGACTATGTTATAATCTACCGATAACGGCGATAGACACCGGGACTATGTTATAATCTACCGATAACGGTGATAGACACCGGGACTATGTTATAATCTACCGATAACGGTGATAGACACCGGGACTGTGTTATAATCTACCGATAAC
Organism: Pecten maximus; assembly: GCF_902652985.1. Taxonomy (NCBI): domain Eukaryota; kingdom Metazoa; phylum Mollusca; class Bivalvia; order Pectinida; family Pectinidae; genus Pecten; species Pecten maximus. The sequence continues at coordinate 43,441,027 of NC_047025.1, read as the reverse complement.
GGTGATAGACACCGGGACTATGTTATAATCTACCGATAACGGTGATAGACACCGGGACTGTGTTATAATCTACCGATAACGGCGATAGACACCGGGACTATGTTATAATCTACCGATAACGGTGATAGACACCGGGGACTATGTTATAATCTACCGATAACGGTGATAGACACCGGGACTGTGTTATAATCTACCGATAACGGTGATAGACACCGGGACTATGTTATAATCTACCGATAACGGCGATAGACACCGGGACTATGTTATAATCTACCGATAACGGTGATAGACACCGGGACTATGTTATAATCTACCGATAACGGTGATAGACACCGGGACTATGTTATAATCTACCGATAACGGTGATAGACACCGGGACTATGTTATAATCTACCGATAACTGCGATAGACACCGGGACTATGTTATAATCTACCGATAACGGTGATAGACACCGGGACTATGTTATAATCTACCGATAACGGTGATAGACACCGGGACTATGTTATAATCTACCGATAACGGTGATAGACACCGGGACTATGTTATAATCTACCGATAACGGTGATAGACACCGGGACTATGTTATAATCTACCGATAACGGTGATAGACACCGGGACTATGTTATAATCTACCGATAACGGTGATAGACACCGGGACTATGTTATAATCTACCGATAACGGTGATAGCCACCGGGACTATGTTATAATCTACCGATAACGGTGATAGACACCGGGACTATGTTATAATCTACCGATAACGGCGATAGACACCGGGACTGTGTTATAATCTACCGATAACGGCGATAGACACCGGGACTATGTTATAATCTACCGATAACGGCGATAGACACCGGGACTATGTTATAATCTACCGATAACGGTGATAGACACCGGGACTATGTTATAATCTACCGATAACGGTGACAGACACCGGGACTGTGTTATAATCTACCGATAACGGTGATGGACACCGGGACTATGTTATAATCTACCGATAACGGTGATGGACACCGGGACTATGTTATAATCTACCGATAACGGTGATAGACACCGGGACTATGTTATAATCTACCGATAACGGTGATAGACACCGGGACTATGTTATAATCTACCGATAACGGTGATAGACACGGGACTATGTTATAATCTACCGATAACGGCGATAGACACCGGGACTGTGTTATAATCTACCGATAACGGCGATAGACACCGGGACTGTGTTATAATCTACCGATAACGGTTATAGACACCGGGACTATGTCATAATCTACCGATAACGGCGATAGACACCGAGACTATGTTAAAATCTGCCGATAACTGTGATAGACACCGGGACTGTGTTATAATCTACCGATAACGGTGATAGACACCGGGACAGTGTTATAATCTATCGATAACGGTGATAGACACCGGGACTGTGTTATAATCTACCGATAACGGCGATAGACACCGGGACTGTGTTATAATTTACCGATAACGGCGATAGACACCGGGACTATGTTATAATCTACCGATAACGGCGATAGACACCGGGACTGTGTTATAATCTACCGATAACGGCGATAGACACCGGGACTATGTTATAATCTACCGATAACGGCGATAGACACCGGGACTATGTTATAATCTACCGATAACGGTGATAGACACCGGGACTATGTTATAATCTACCGATAACGGTGATAGACACCGGGACTGTGTTATAATCTACCGATAACGGTGATAGACACCGGGACTATGTTATAATCTACCGATAACGGTGATAGACACCGGGACTGTGTTATAATCTACCGATAACGGCGATAGACACCGGGACTATGTTATAATCTACCGATAACGGTGATAGACACCGGGACTATGTTATAATCTACCGATAACGGTGATAGACACCGGGACTGTGTTATAATCTACCGATAACGGTGATAGACACCGGGACTGTGTTATAATCTACCGATAACGGTGATAGACAACGGGACTATGTTATAATCTACCGATAACGGCGATAGACACCGGGACTATGTTATAATCTACCGATAACGGTGATAGACACCGGGACTGTGTTATAATCTACCGATAACGGTGATAGACACCGGGACTGTGTTATAATCTACCGATAATGGTGATAGACACCGGGACTGTGTTATAATCTACCGATAACGGCGATAGACACCGGGACTATGTTATAATCTACCGATAACGGCGATAGACACCGGGACTATGTTATAATCTACCGATAACGGCGATAGACACCGGGACTATGTTAAAATCTACCGATAACGGTGATAGACACCGGGGCTATGTTATAATCTACCGATAACCGTGATAGACACCGGGACTATGTTATAATCTACCGATAACGGCGATACACACCGGGACTGTGTTATAATCTACCGATAACGGTGATAGACACCGGGACTGTGTTATAATCTACCGATAACGGTGATAAACACCGGGACTATGTTAAAATCTACCGATAACGGTGATAGACACCGGGACTGTGTTATAATCTACCGATAACGGTGATAGACACCGGGACTATGTTATAATCTACCGATAACGGCGATAGACACCGGGACTGTGTTATAATCTACCGATAACGGTGATAGACACCGGGACTGTGTTATAATCTACCGATAACGGTGATAAACACCGGGACTATGTTATAATCTACCGATAGCGGTGATAGACACCGGGGCTAAGTTATAATCTACCGATAACGGCGATAGACACCGGGACTATGTTATAATCTACCGATAACGGTGATAGACACTGGGACTATGTTATAATCTACCGATAACGGTGATAAACACCGGGACTATGTTAAAATCTACCGATAACGGCGACAGACACCGGGACTATGTTATAATCTACCGATAACGGTTATACACACCGGGACTATGTTATAATCTACCGATAACGGCGATAGACACCGGGACTATGTTATAATCTACCGATAACGGTGATAGACACCAGGACTATGTTATAATCTACCGATAACGGTGATAGACACCGGGACTGTGTTATAATCTACCGATAACGGTGATATACACCGGGACAGTGTTATAATCTATCGATAACGGTGATAGACACCGGGACTGTGTTATAATCTACCGATAACGGTGATAGACACCGGGACTGTGTTATAATCTACCGATAACGGCGATAGACACCGGGACTGTGTTATAATCTACCGATAACGGTGATAGACACCGGGACTGTGTTATAATCTACCGATAACGGTGATAGACACCGGGACTGTGTTATAATCTACCGATAACGGCGATAGACACCGGGACTGTGTTATAATCTACCGATAACGGCGATAGACACCGGGACTGTGTTATAATCTACAGATAACGGCGATAGACACCGGGACTGTGTTATAATCTACAGATAACGGTGATAGACACCGGGACTGTGTTATAATCTACCGATAACGGTGATAGACACCGGGACTATGTTATAATCTACCGATAACGGTGATAGACACCGGGACTGTGTTATAATCTACTGATAGCGGCGATAGACACCGGGACTGTGTTATGATCTACCGATAACGGTGATAGACACCGGGACTATGTTATAATCTACCGATAACGGCGATAGACACCGGGACTGTGTTATAATCTACCGATAACGGCGATAAACACCGGGACTATGTTATAATCTACCGATAACGGTTATAGACACAAGTACTATGTTATAATCTACCGATAACGGTGATAGACACCGGGACTATGTTATAATCTACCGATAACGGCGATAGACATCGGGACTATGTTATAATCTACCGATAACGGTGATAGACACCGGGACTATGTTATAATCTACCGATAACGGTGATAGACACAAGGACTATGTTATAATCTACCGATAACGGTTATAGACACAAGGACTATGTTATAATCTACCGATAACGGTTATAGACACAAGGACTATATTATAATCTACCGATAACGGTTATAGACACCGGGACTGTGTTATAATCTACCGATAACGGTGATAGACACTGGGACTATGTTATAATCTACCGATAACGGTGATAGACACCGGGACTGTGTTATAATCTACCGATAACGGTGATAGACACCGGGACTATGTTATAATCTACCGATAACGGTGATAGACACCGGGACTATGTTATAATCTACCGATAACGGTTATAGACACAAGGACTATGTTATAATCTACCGATAACGGTGATAGACACCGGGGCTATGTTATAATCTACCGATAACGGTTATAGACACAAGGACTATGTTATAATCTACCGATAACGGTTATAGACACAAGGACTATGTTATAATCTACCGATAACGGTTATAGACACAAGGACTATATTATAATCTACCGATAACGGTGATAGACACCGGGACTATGTTATAATCTACCGATAACGGTGACAGACACCGGGACTATGTTATAATCTACCGATTACGGTTATAGACACAAGGACTATATTATAATCTACCGATAACGGTGATAGACACCGGGACTATGTTATAATCTACCGATAACGGTTATAGACACAAGGACTATATTATAATCTACCGATAACGGTTATAGACACAAGGACTATGTTATAATCTACCGATAACGGTGATAGACACCGGGACTGTGTTATAATCTACCGATAACGGCGATAGACACTGGGACTATATTATAATCTACCGATAACGGTTATAGACACCGGGACTATGTTATAATCTACCGATAACGGTGATAGACACCGGGACTGTGTTATAATCTACCGATAACGGCGATAGACACCGGGACTATGTTATAATCTACCGATAACGGTGATAGACACAAGGACTATGTTATAATCTACCGATAACGGTGATAGACACCGGGACTATGTTATAATCTACCGATAACGGTGATAGACACCGGGACTATGTTATAATCTACCGATAACGGTGATAGACACCGGGACTATGTTATAATCTACCGATAGACACCGGGACTATGTTATAATCTACCGATAACGGTTATAGACACAAGGACTATGTTATAATCTACCGATAATCTATTTGCTGTGGCGGAATCAAACTGGCCTCGGAGCGACTTTTTTGAAAAGGTCATCGCAAGCAAATTGTCGCTTTTTGTGTAAAACATATATTTCTTCTAGTTTAGAAGGCAGTAATTCTGTCAAATAGTTTTAGATAAGTTTAAATACTAAGGTGATTTCGCAGCCCTTTCAGACAATCAGGATTTGACCCTTTGACATTTTTGCAGAACAATAACATTACAACTGTAATGAATGTGTGTCCATTTATCTCCGAATATACCGTCAAACAGTTCCGTACGTTGGCATTTTTCGTTTTCCCTGTGGGACAATGAGCCATATGATATTCCGGGATATCTCGACTCACCCCTGATTCCTTGGAACTCCCTGGTCCGTACACCTCACTCCTCATTCCTTGGGACTCCCTGGTCCGTACACCTCACCCCTGATTCCTTGGAACTCCCTGGTCCGTACACCTCATCCCTCATTCCTTGGAACTCCCTGGTCCGTACACCTCACCCCTCATTCCTTGGGACTCCCTGGTCCGTACACCTCACCCCTGATTCCTTGGAACTCCCTGGTCCGTACACCTCACCATATTTACTGTTAACAGTTGATTAGGACTTCCTGATACCTTCCCTTCTACTGTTCTAGGTGTCAACATGTTTGGCCATCAACATCTTTGAAAACTCTTAGTGATAAGATCTTAGTGATAAGATCTATTTAACCCCTGTTAAACTGTTCATGTATTCTACCTGATATGTAAACCCTGATGGCATGTAGTCACTTCTGATAATGAAGATATCATCCAATGAGTGAAAAGGTTGTTCCCTGTTATTTTTTTGCTCACAAATCTTCATTTACTTTGTCGTCTTTGACATTTAATTCCGTCACAAACCTTTAGAAGAATTTTGTCGTGTTTTTTAAAAGTACATTGATCTTGAAGAAACTCAATTTGCCCCAGCAGTGACGCGTATAAAATCCTTGGCCAAACCTTCCTTCCACCTTAACAATCTGGGTTTATTCGTTATAGAGCTATTGATCGCTTTCTCATGTTGGGATGTGATGCATTCGGATGTATCGAACGATCTCCCCTGTATAGCATTAGTCTGTCGTGTCACGTGGTTATCTCAAATATACATATATATAACCCCTTATATCACGTGATTCTCTCCAGTATGTTTATAAATACCCCCTTTTTATCACAGTATTCTCTCCAGTTTGTTTAAGAAATAATTAACGATGATTCGTGTATTGTTGCAGGATATACAACTCGGACGAGGATATTTTGCAATTAAATTAATAACGAAGGCCACAGGCCTGAGTTATTAATCAAAATTGCAAAATATCCGAGTCCGAGTTGTATATCCTGCAACAATACACGAGTCAAAGTTGATTATTTCTATTCTACCATGTACTGTTTAGTTATGAGATCTACCTCTTTCTAATAGAAAAACGGCAACGAAACCCCGGGAAATGTGTCGCTACATGGCTGTTACAATTAACAAGAAACGATATCGATAAGACGCGCGTGCTAATTAATATTCAAAAGCTGGCGTCAATTCCAAGCCGTTTCGATATTTTTCGGGGATGTCGGCAAGCAATTCATGTAGAAATGCTCTCCAAAGGTTGCCTGTGGAAATACACCTTACAACATATTGTTTAGCAAAGTCTGCTCTGGGTGGATAGAAATTAACAATCTGCTGCATCTCTCCGTTGTTAAATACACGGTCTCCGACGTTCAAACGTTCTGGCGCCGCCATGTTTGTTTACACACGCACGATTTCGGAGGGGAAAGATTTAACAGCCGTGACTCACGAGCATGTATTATTGACACCAGCATGTATTATTGGAGAATAATACATAGTTTTAAACCAATCAAAACTGTCGTTGCATAGCAAACATGGTAGAATTATAAATACCCCTTGTTTTCATGTGGGTCTCTAAAGTACATAGTATATATATAAATATCCCCATTTTGGCACGTGATTCTCTTAAGTATATATATAAATATCCCCATTTTGTCACGTGATTCTCTTAAGTATATATATAAATATCCTCATTTTGGCACGTGATCCTCTTAAGTATATATATAAATATCCCCATTTTGTCACGTGATCCTCTTAAGTATATATATAAATAACCTCATTTTAGCACGTGATTCTCTCAAGTATATATATAAATAACCCCTTTTGGCACGTTATTACCTCAAGTGTATATATAAATAACCCCTTTTGGCACGTTATTACCTCAAGTGTATATATAAATAACCCCTTTTGGCACGTTATTACCTCAAGTGTATATATAAATAACCCCTTTTGGCACGTTATTACCTCAAGTGTATATATAAATAACCCCTTTTGGCACGTTATTACCTCAAGTGTATATATAAATAACCCCTTTTGGCACGTTATTACCTCAAGTGTATATATAAATCACCCCTTTTGGCACGTTATTACCTCAAGTGTATATATAAATAACCCCTTTTGGCACGTTATTACCTCAAGTGTATATATAAATAACCCCTTTTGGCACGTTATTACCTCAAGTGTATATATAAATAACCCCTTTTGGCACGTTATTACCTCAAGTGTATATATAAATAACCCCTTTTGGCACGTTATTACCTCAAGTATATATATAAATAACCCCTTTTGGCACGTTATTACCTCAAGTGTATATATAAATAACCCCTTTTGGCACGTTATTACCTCAAGTGTATATATAAATAACCCCTTTTGGCACGTTATTACCTCAAGTGTATATATAAATCACCCCTTTTGGCACGTTATTACCTCAAGTGTATATATAAATAACCCCTTTTGGCACGTTATTACCTCAAGTGTATATATAAATAACCCCTTTTGGCACGTTATTACCTCAAGTGTATATATAAATAACCCCTTTTGGCACGTTATTACCTCAAGTGTATATATAAATAACCCCTTTTGGCACGTTATTACCTCAAGTATATATATAAATAACCCCTTTTGGCACGTTATTACCTCAAGTATATATATAAATAACCCCTTTTGGCACGTTATTACCTCAAGTGTATATATAAATAACCCCTTTTGGCACGTTATTACCTCAAGTGTATATATAAATAACCCCTTTTGGCACGTTATTACCTCAAGTGTATATATAAATAACCCCTTTTGGCACGTTATTACCTCAAGTGTATATATAAATAACCCCTTTTGGCACGTTATTACCTCAAGTGTATATATAAATAACCCCTTTTGGCACGTTATTACCTCAAGTGTATATATAAATAACCCCTTTTGGCACGTTATTACCTCAAGTGTATATATAAATAACCCCTTTTGGCACGTTATTACATCAAGTATATATAAATAACCCCTTTTGGCACGTTATTACCTCAAGTATATATATAAATAACCCCTTTTGGCACGTTATTACCTCAAGTGTATATATAAATAACCCCTTTTGGCACGTTATTACCTCAAGTGTATATATAAATAACCCCTTTTGGCACGTTATTACCTCAAGTATATATATAAATAACCCCTTTTGGCACGTTATTACCTCAAGTATATATACAAATAACCCCTTTTGGCACGTTATTACCTCAAGTATGTATATAAATAACCCCTTTTGGCACGTTATTACCTCAAGTGTATATATAAATAACCCCTTTTGGCACGTTATTACCTCAAGTGTATATATAAATAACCCCTTTTGGCACGTTATTACTTCAAGTATATATATAAATAACCCCTTTTGGCACGTTATTACCTCAAGTATATATATAAATAACCCCTTTTGGCACGTTATTACATCTAGTATATATACAATAACCCCTTTTGGCACGTTATTACATCAAGTATATATATAAATAACCCCTTTTGGCACGTTATTACATCTAGTATATATATAAATAACCCCTTTTGGCACGTTATTACCTCAAGTATATATATAAATAACCCCTTTTGGCACGTTATAGCATCAAGTATATATATAAATAACCCCTTTTGGCACGTTATAGCATCAAGTATATATATAAATAACCCCTTTTGGCACGTTATTACCTCAAGTGTATATATAAATAACCCCTTTTGGCACGTTATTACCTCAAGTGTATATATAAATAGCCCCTTTTAGCACGTTATTACCTCAAGTATATATATAAATAACCCCTTTTGGCACGTTATTACCTCAAGTATATATATAAATAACCCCATTTTGGCACGTTATTACCTCAAGTGTATATATAAATAACCCCTTTTGGCACGTTATTACCTCAAGTGTATATATAAATAACCCCTTTTGGCACGTTATTACCTCAAGTGTATATATAAATAACCCCTTTTGGCACGTTATTACCTCAAGTGTATATATAAATAACCCCTTTTGGCACGTTATTACCTCAAGTATATATATAAATAACCCCATTTTGGCACGTTATTACCTCAAGTATATATATAAATAACCCCATTTTGGCACGTTATTACCTCAAGTATATATATAAATAACCCCTTTTGGCACGTTATTACCTCAAGTATGTATATAAATATCCCCTTTTATCTCTCCAGTATATATGTTGTACTTGTCAAAATTTTGATGTATTATGCCATGTAGGTTTTGTTGATGTTCAAAAACTATGAAATGGTACATTTATCAAGCATGGTAACATTATAAATTGGTGATATTACCTAGATTCTGTCGTATGATCTAACAAGTATAAAGAAAGGTTTGAGTTATCTTACAATGAAACTGATTCCCTTCAAAATATTGACTTATAATGATAGTCTGAGTTACAATTGAAACATTTTTATGCAACCTCAACATTATTCATGACATCTATAGAAAAATATCTCCAGGCCTGATTGTTTTTGTTTATTTTTACGAATGTTATATTAACATGTCCAAACATTCTGTCTCCGTCCTGACATTATTCAAAATAAGAACGAAATGCTAAATCGAACACACTGATTTTTGTTTTTTAGTTTTATTTCTTCAGTTCAGGTGAGTGATGACTACATTGGTCACAGAATGGCGATTGGTATATTTTATACTAAGGTCTACGGGAAAGTTTTTTCGAAATATATTTCGTCTATTGATTCTAATGCATGGCTGGTTCTTAAAATTGCCCACAGTCACGATAAAACCGCGCTCTTTTATCTTATTCGACACTATGATTTGATGGTAATTCTATGATTACTTCTGCCTCAACACAAAAATGTTAAATCAAATCCTGGCCAAAACCTTTCATGTAAACAATAGCAGTTTTCGCAATAAGTTAGATTATAAAGGGTATATAGCTAATGAATATGACATTATATATTTGATTCAGAAATACATGGACGATACATTGAATAATGATGAACTACTAATTTCCGGTTTTCATGAATCCTTTAGACTTGACACAAACTCTGCTGGGGGTGGTTTATTAGTCAATGTTAATGATTTACTGTAGTAACCAGGTGGTGACTAGAATGTTCAGTTTTACCTACTGACAGAGTAGTGAGTGATCAGCAAGGTTATCTTCTAGTTACTGAATTAACCCGTTTCATCAAAACAATTAAAAAAATAAACGAGCCGACTTTGAAATGTTAAACACAATAGTCAGTGATTTATAATATAAGATTGATATATCTAGATACAATAGTTAGAGAATTATAATATAAGATTGTTAGATATCTAGATACAATAGTAAGAGATTAATAATATAAGATTGATATATCTATATACAATAGTCAGAGATTAATAATATAAGATTGATATCTATATACAATAGTTCGGGATTTATAATATAAATTGTTAGATATCTAGATACAAAAGTCAGAGATATATAATATAAGATTGTTAGATCTAGATACAATAGTTAGAGATATATAATATAAATTGTTAGATATCTAGATACAATGGTTAGAGATTAATAATATAAGATTGTTAGATCTAGATACAATAGTTAGAGATATATAATATAAGATTGTTAGATATCTAGATACAATATTCAGTGAATTATAATATAAGATTGTTAGATATCTAGATACAATAGTCAGAGATATAAAATATAATATTGATAGCTATCTAGATACAATAGTCAGAGATATATAATATAAGATTGTTTGATATCTAGATACAATAGTTAGAGATTTATAATATAAGATTGATAGATCTAGATACAATAGTCATAGAATTATAATATAAGATTGTTAGATCTAGATAAAATAGTTAGAGAATAATAATATAAGATTGTTAGATCTAGATAAAATAGTTAGAGAATAATAATATAAGATTGATAGATCTAGATACAATAGTCAGAGAATTTAATATAAGATTGATAGATCTAGATACAATAGTAAGATATTGATAATATAAGATTGTTAGATATCTAGATACAATGGTTAGAGATTTATAATATAAGATTGTTAGATATCTAGATACAATGGTTAGAGAATTATTATATAAGATTGTTAGATTTAGATATGAGGTAATTTTAACAGATGATACCCAGATGAGGATCAAAATTATTTCATCCTCTAGGATATCGTTATATACCACGAGAACAAAGCTGTAAACATGTGTAGGAAATTAAAGGTGTAGTAGAGATGATACACCTCCGACAATATAACTACTACAGATAGTATCGGCCCTCCGGTATATGGGATTTAGATTTAATTAAATACCTCCGATGTGTCTGTGAGATACCTTGAACATTGTTTATGTTGCTAGATATCGCCATTATTACTCATTATAAAACTCTACAATACGTGGCCCAAAGAATTTGAAAAAAGTAGTTGATAACACGGCTTAATGGCCTCTGAAAAAGGTCAGGTTGGAAATAAGACATTGGCTTCCGTAGCATCTCCGTTTTTTCGTAGTTGTAAGTGATGTCGGCAGTAACACGATGTGTTTCTGTACTATTACAAAGCAGTGAGCATTCCTCGGATAGGCTTCACACATATCAGTTGATGCAGTTTATGAACCGTAACGATGGATTTATAAACATATATTTTAACCATTAGGATTGATAAGATAAATGATTCCTGGTCAGTAATAACACTGACTACAGAAAGTGGCTGTGTTCTTAAAACTGGTTCCCTAGTTACAAAATGTAAACTCTTTATTACGTCCGAGGTGGCGAGAGTGACTTCGTGGAGTTCCGAGTGGAAGAGGTCCGTCGGTAATACGATTGTTGAAGCATACAGATATAGTTAAAACATTATCACAGTAAATTGTACGACTTATATCAATATATAAAACCGTATGTATACCTATATAAATATATCAATCAATCAATTAATCAACCAATTTTGTTTATTTAAGTATCATAAGTGTATAGTTAGATTTTTTTTATTAAAGTGTCATAAGTATATAGTTATATATTTTTTTTTTATTAAAGTGTCATAAGTATATAGCTACAAAGTATAAAACATAGTTTGATATCGAGGATAAAACATCATAGCCATAATAAAATATTGATATTCTGAAAAAGAACTGTCACAATAAAACATATATATATATCGTATTACCATATACATTGTACATAATGATTAACAGACAATTACTGCATAAACACATATTTGTTTTAAAGTAGTATTGAATAAAATGAATAACTAAATAAGTATGCATAAAGATATTAGTTTCTTGCTCTGCATAGTAGTGAAATTTAGTTTCCCCAGGGTTGGGGAGAGCCCTACCAGCGAGGTGTGCTAAATTCACTCTAAGCTATATACAATTAACTAGTAAAATAAAAAAAAAAAGAATTTACCCAATTATCATGTTTAAATTAATTAACAAGTTAATGAAAATGAAATTATATGTGATATTCAGCTAAACATGGCTTACAAGACACTATTTAAAATTATTACTCATATAGGCCGCTACGTCTTCTGTACATGTTATATAAATGATTTTCAAGTGGAAGTTGTAATTCCTCGTTTGACATTAAAAACTTAAATTTGTCGGTGTTATCAAAACTGCTAAAATCATTTCACATAGCATTTGCTACATTAAACAAGGATGATCTGATGTCATTATATACATTACAATCAATTAAAAAGTGAAGTTCATCCTCTATGTAACTATTTACATTTGTACATATCTTACAGAGACGATTCTCTAATGGAATCACAGGTTTGGCGTATCTGTCAGTTTCAACCGTATGTATACATGTATACCTAAATACTGCATAAACACATAAACACATATTATGTGTACTATTATTGTATATTCTTATATATATTATGTGATTGTATTTGTAATTTTTTGTGTGGTTTGATAAAGGGCGGATTGCCTCGAAAATTTAACAAGCCTTATTGTTTACACTGTTTGAATTACTTCTTTGCCCCATGTATACCTAAATAGATATATATAACCGTATGTATACATATACAAATATATATAACCGTATGTATACCTATATATATATATGTAACCGTATGGGTCAAAGAAGTAATATAAACATTATAATCCAGATAACACTGGATCCTCACATAAATGTATGGAGGATACGAATTACTTGTAATGAGTATATGGGGCAAAGAAGTAATTCAAACAGTGTAAACAATAAGGTTTGTTAAATTTTCGAGGCAATCCGCCCCTTTATCAAAACACAAAAATACAAATACAATCACATATTGTATATCAGAAGTACTGGAAATACAATAAAATACAATAAGAATAATGTTTTATGCCGGAGAGGTCATGGCTGTTATTTCAACTACTACCAAAACACTACTCTTACTGTACTGTATATATATCACGTGGTTGTTTTGTATTATCTGTGTCTTGATAAAGGGGCGGAATGCCTCGAAAAATTGACATTTATATCTATAAATATCTATACATCACTGTTTTTGTTTCTATTTTCACACAATGGAATATCTAACCGAAATTATGTTTATTGCAAAAACAAATTAAAGGACCAAGTCAATGCAATTCTGTTGGTCACCATTGCTGTTCTACAGTGAACATCGCCACAGGGTCACGGCTATACGTCGTAGGAGGCACGGCTCTGGTGAGAGAGAGGTGATCTGTTTTATTTATTTTTGTTTAAACGTCCTACCAACAGTGAGAAATAATTTTTGTTACTGTTCCCATGAGGTATCATTCATAGAAAATACTTATACCGGGGAACTCAGGGATGTTTAAGGTATCTGTAGACGTGATAAGATTAAATGCATGTTGTGCCGTTTTTAGGGGACTTTCACAACATTTGCTAGATAGGCAAAATTACCGTACGAGGATAGTGAAAAGGGCATTTCTCGGATAACTGCATTGCTTTCAAAAAAGCACAAAGCTTGAATATTGTTTGAGAATGATAAAAAATTCAATATAGAACACGTTTAATGCCGAAGAGAAACTTGAAGGCGATAGAATCAATACAGATATTCTGCCCTGTACACATAGCGAGCATAATAATATGATAACAATTAAAATAAAGACATTGTAACCACTGGTCCAGGAACATGGAAAATGAATGTTAATGCAATAGATAAATAATATATTTAGAAATACATTACAAACCTTTTGGAAATACTGGATTGCAGAAAAACAAAAAAGTGATAACTTTAAGGATTGGTGGGTATTACAAAGAATAGAGAGAAATAATGATTACTGTGTCGAAGCTTCTTACCAAAACTGATAGAGAGTTTGCTGAAATGGAAAACAATGAGTATGCTAACAAAGATAGAAAGCGGGAATGCTGAAAAAATCAATAAAATAACAAAGAGTTTAAAAGAACCCTCTAGCAAAAAGGCTATAGGATTAAGAGTAAAAGCAAGAGTATAGAATTTGCGGAGAATGAACGATCAACTAAATACTATATGGTCTAGAGAAGCAACGAGCGAATGAAAAAGTATGGCATGAAATTGAAACTGTAGAAGGCAATATAAATAGGATATAAACCCAATTCAAAAAGACCAGGTTCGTCTTCACAAAAATCTCTTCACTTCTGAAGGATAAAATAGGGAAGGTGCAGATACAATTCTAGAAAATGTGGAGAAGGAAATAGCAAATGAATAACGTATGCGTATGTGAAATGACCTTAGTGAGGAGGAAATAAAAGTTTAAACGAGACGAAGAAGGATACGTCTCCTGGGGAGGAGTTACAGAATTCTATCAAATATATTGGTACGTCATTAGGAAAGAATCCATTGAACTTGTTAATGACATTTATAAAACAAATAAATTAACAGAATCAATAAAAAGGAATACTAACACTTTTATACTGAATAACAAGACTACTCCCATATAGTATTCATCCTGATCAAAAGGTGTTTGTTCCAGGGAGAAATATAGCAGATGCAAATCGATTAATAATTCATAGATTTAAATATTCTGATATAGAGGATGAAGAGGGGGTAGTTATTTTCTTAGATCAAGGACAAGTTTTTGATATGGTCGAATAGGGTTGGATAGATAAATGTTTTGAGCGATTTAATTTGTGGACAAATGTGAGAGGTTGGGTACAAATGTCGCGTTAGTATGGTAGATGTGTCCAGAAAGCCCATGTTGTTATGGCATCATGAATGTTGAAAAAATAAATGTCATTCCTGATATTTACATTATTATCCTGGAGTGTGGTCGGAGAGAGAACAAGCTGTTTTAGAGGTAAAATGTCGGACAGTTCTTGACACAGTCTTGGTAACCGTCAGAATAACAACACAGACAAAATGTAGTTCCATCACTTATTTTGTGAGGTTTTTGGAGTGAAGTTTATGTTTTGAACATTTAGGAGACTGTAACAACATTGGAATTATATAAGTATTACACGGACCGTGTTTATTTGAAAGGACGCATGAAGACGAAAAAATCCGACGGCGGAGAGTTCTACTCGTGGTAATGCGGTCCTATACATTACTACACACCGTGATGAGGCTAATGTTTTTTTTTATGAAAAATAGGTACAATTTTCGCCGGGTACCTGTGAAGTGCGAAACGAAGGCAAAACGAAACGAATAGAAATCAAACGAAACAAAAAAAAGAAACATTGAAAAAAAGAAGAAAATAAAAAGTTAGACTGTACATAGGCCTAAATTTCCAATTCTCATCAGGGTAAAATAAACACAAGAAAGAATAAATTCATTGCAATATTCACTCAGTTCTTTAAATATAGAATAACTATTTTCATATAATATGCTTAGTACATTATTTATAAGCGTGCACATCGAGTAGTGTATTGGTGCACGCTCGATCTAAAATCATATTGTAGGCAAATCCTTCCATGGTAGGAAAGCCAGGTGTGTATCTGGCCGTGAGAAGTGAGAGTTCCGGGAAAATTGCTGTACTTGAAAGCCGCACTGGTCTGGAGTGTAGACAGAATGAAAGCATTAGAGGACGACTCTATTTCTGTAACTTTGATGAATTATGAATAATTCTGGATATGTTTTAGGCAATGTTTAAGTACTGGATTAGTTAAGTGGATTTCCAATGGTTGAAAAATGAATATATTCTATTTTATTTCAGCTTTGCTCGAAGATTTTCGTAAGATTAACTTATTCTTTTCATCTAAACCCTTGGTCAGATATGCATCAAATAACGTAGCTTAACAAGCTAAAATAACGCTTATAGTAAGTTAAACTACGTTAACTAATGAGTGAAAAGCTAACATGTTGTTGTAAGACTAACGTCCCTTCTTTTTTAAAGTGAATCTTGTTGGTTATCGATGATTATTAATTAGCAGGTGGGTAAGAAATGCTGTTTATAGTTTATGATTATATTCTTATTGGTAAAAAGATATTTTGCCATAAAATTTGTGATTATTTTTGGTAGAATCAAATGTTTGATATACAAATTTTTTGTACACCAAATACATTACGCGATTTGCATGCCTATACATCGTCGACTAAGCATATTCGATTGCGACAAATCTTTCCTGTATGTTGTTTTAGCCCGATGAGAATGGGACAATTTCGTTTCGTTTCGTTTCGCTTTCATTTTGCACTTTAAAGGTACCCATACAGGCGACAGTGTTTTCAAGCATATACTGAATGTAAATATTTTTTATTATGGACTGTCCCCATTATTGCTTATAATGGATCATTCTATTATTATTAATATTTGTTATGGACTATCTCAATTATTATTATTATTATTGATCATCCCTTTTTCTTATTTTCTTATTTATTATATACCGATCTTATTTGTATTGATCTATTTTCATTTATTATGGACCATTCATTTTTGAAATGGAAACTTTAATCAACAACTACTTGGTTAAAATTAAAAAATTAGGCAGGGAAATGGTTGATGAAATTTAATCCTCTGAAAATGGTAACTTTACCTGTTTCAAACACACACTCAAAAACACGACAATCGTAAATTCACAGGAGTTACTTTACATGTCAAACAAATCGTAAATAGTGTAGACACAGAGATAACATTTATAAAATGAATCAATACAAGTAAGTATCTTTCGTAAGCTTATATATAATATATATGGTAAATTGACGAACTTTCGTCAAAATAAATCGGCCGTACATTCTACATTTTTCAGAGAGAAAAAAACCCTCTTGATTTTCATGGAGCCAAGTTTGCGTTATAGCAATGCTTTCTACATCACAGTTCCAGTTATAGCAATGCTTTCTACATCACAGTTCCAGTTATAGCAATGCTTTCTACATCACAGTTCCACTTATAGCAATGCTTTCTACATCACAGTTCCAGTTATAGCAATGCTTTCTACATCACAGCTCCAGTTATAGCAAGGCTTTCTACATCACAGTTTAGTTATAGCAATGCTTTCTACATCACAGTTCCAGTTATAGCAATGCTTTCTACATCACAGTTCAGTTATAGCAATGCTTTCTACATCACAGTTCCAGTTATAGCAATACTTTCTACATCACAGTTCAGTTATAGCAATGCTTTCTACATCACAGTTCCAGTTATAGCAATGCTTTCTACATCACAGTTCCAGTTATAGCAATGCTTTCTACATCACAGTTCCAGTTATAGCAATGCTTTTTACATCAAAGTTTCCGTTATAGCAATGCTTTCTACATCACAGTTCAGTTATAGCAATGCTTTCTACATCACAGTTCCAGTTATAGCAATGCTTTTTACATCAAAGTTTCCGTTATAGCAATGCTTTTTACATCACAGTTCCAGTTATAGCAATGCTTTCTACATCACAGTTCCAGTTATAACAATGCTTTTTACATCAAAGTTTCCGTTATAGCAATGCTTTTTACATCACAGTTCCAGTTATAGCAATGCTTTCTACATCACAGTTCCAGTTATAACAATGCTTTTTACATCAAAGTTTCCGTTATAGCAATGCTTTTTACATCACAGTTCCAGTTATAACAATGCTTTCTACATCACAGTTCCAGTTATAGCAATGCTTTCTACATCAAAGTTCCAGTTATACCAATGCTTTCTACATCAAAACTAAGAATGACTCTTTTAATATTATCACCTTTGTCATTTTAACTTTTAACGTTACATGATCAAAACAATCTATTTGAAACTTGACAGTTTATGAGACATTCCGGAAGTTAGTATGGGTAGAGAGTGATGGTGATCTGTGACCTAACTCGTACACTGGTTGATAACACAGTACACCCTACTAGTAATGATCTGTGACCTAACTCGTACACTAGTTGATAACACATTACACCCTATTAGGTCCCAGGGAGACATTACCCTTTGTGTCAAGTTGGTATCTGTATATTGTTACTTATTTATTTCAATATCGATTGATTTTTCGCAGTTCCTGACAACATCAACATTGTGTCTAAATTAGCATTAATTATCGATCAACAGGCACTTTACCGTAGTTTAAATGAATCCATGCATGCGACAGTCGGTGTTTTTGAGTAATTCAATATGCATGAGTAAAAGATGCCGTGAGCTATTGACATCCCCTGATACACCAGCCACAAACAGTCACTTAGAGGTCTGATTGACATCGCTAATCAATCCACTTAAGTTGTAAGTGGTCATTGTAGGTAAGGAGACGGTCGGTGACACCTAGATCCGGTTGTCACCAGAAGAGATCGACCATAGATACACGTATACATTGGTATAGGAAATTTACCCGACATTTCTATTACTTTTGTTATCATGGTTTCTCGCGTTCCTCATACAACTACTTTGCAAACTATGGCATTAACAGGACCGCCATTTATGATTGTATCAGCCAGCGGTTCCAGTTTGTAATTGCTTGCGTCAGATGCCGATTCCCTTCTCCCACGCCCTTTCGTGTCGTCCTCTCGTGTCTCCCTGACCTACAGGCTTTATCATTGTGTATCATGGAAAGGTTTGGGTTTTATTGCTCTGTCTACGAGATAAGATTTGAATATGTCCTATATACATGTACCATACAAAATAAGTAAAACTTGAACAATTATTAAATAAAATGTTCTCTAAATCATGGTTATCTTAGTATTACAACTTTAACTAGAGATATACATCTCTGAATCATCAATCATACACTAAACTAGAAGCTGGACAGATGTGGAATGTTACAATGGCTAGTTTGAGACACTGCTTTCAATGAAGGTTTCGTCCTACGAGTCTACCAGGGTTCTATAACTGGTGTCTAAGATGATATAGTACCACGAGTCTATCAGGGTTCTATAACTGGTATCTAAGATATTATAGTACTACGAGTCTATCAGGGTTCTATAACTGGTGTCTAAGATATTATAGTACCACGAGTCTATCAGGGTTCTATAACTGGTGTCTAAGATATTATAGTACCACGAGTCTATCAGGGTTCTATAACTGGTGTCTAAGATATTATAGTACCACCAGTCTATCAGGGTTCTATAACTGGTGCCTAAGATATTATAGTACCACGAGTCTATCAGGGTTCTATAACTGGTGCCTAAGATATTATAGTACCACGAGTCTATCAGGGTTCTATAACTAGTGTCTAAGATATTATAGTACCACGAGTCTATCAGGGTTCTATAACTGGTGTCTAAGATATTATAGTACCACGAGTCTATCAGGGTTCTATAACTGGTGTCTAAGATATTATAGTACCACGAGTCTATCAGGGTTCTATAACCGGTGTCTAAGATATAGTACCACGAGTCTATCAGGGTTCTATAACTGGTGTCTAAGATATTATAGTACCACGGGTCTATCAGCGTTCTATAACTGGTGTCTAAGATATTATAGTACCACGAGTCTATCAGGGTTCTATAACTGGTGTCTAAGATATTATAGTACCACCAGTCTATCAGGGTTCTATAACTGGTATCTGAGATAATGTGTCCCTAAGCGACCTTTGAGAGTTACCAGATACAGCCATGTTTTGTCATCACTGCCTTGATAGTCCAATATACTGCTGTATGTACAGCGACGCATACCTTTTCCCGACTGGGATGCTCCTTCAATCAAATTAGACCGTTATTATACTGGTTTGTCGGGAGGTTTGTCGGCGTGTTACACCTAATTTGAGGCTCCCTTGATATCGGGTAGAGATAGCGCTGTACCAAAGTGTCAATCATGATTATCATGGGATGTTTTTAATATCGACTCCAATAGTACAGAAGTTGTCAGCTGCAAAAAGATCATTTCCCAAATGTAGGATATATAATAAAAACAATGTATGGTCGTGCCACTATTAAAATGTGTAGTCACAAAAACGTCTAACGGAAGGAATATAGCCGTAAACGTTATAATTGTTATACTAACATATTTAACACTTATTCTGGTATCCACCCCTCTATATCCTATTCTGTGTTATTGGCAGGGACAACCTGGTCCTGACCATACACCCAACAAACCTAGCCCTACCATACACCAAACAAACCTAGCCTTACCATACACCCAACAAACCTAACTCTTCCATACACCCAACAAACCTTGTCGCGACTCGCGTGTTAAGCACGTGGCGATGGCCCTATGTGATGATGATTATTGTCGTTATTGTGATTGCGTTGTTCAGTTACTGTAGTCATTGAAATCCTTGGAGACATGATGTTGCCGTTGTGATTCAAAAGTGGAAAAAGATGCGGCATCGTTAAGGCTTCATTTGTCTTAAAGTTCCCATGACTTTCTGACAGTTTTTCATGCACGTATTTTCTTAATGTAGCGTTATCATTCACACATTTCCAAAAAAAAACACCGATTTTGTGATAAATTGTGTCTGAAAGAAAAGCATTTCGTCGCCATTAATGAGAGTTGTACCATGCAGTTTTTACACTGAAATAGAATCGTTATTACTTTGTAATTACAACATCAGCGAGAATAATTAGAGTTGTTTTAAACGTATGGTTTGTTTTTACGTCGTGATTTAGAATTACAATCACAACGTTATTGTTAAAGCTGATTAACGGTTTATCGCTTTAATTGTAAATATTTAAATACAGTAGTCGAGAAGTGCTTAGGACCCCGTTGTGTTTAGAAGCTTGGCTGGCACTGACAATTATACAAATAATTAAGTAAATAATTAAGTTCAATGCAATGGATGTTAAAAAAAAAAAAAAAAAAAAAGTAGCTTTGGCGTTGTACTGTGCTGTCAATGTTGTATTACACAAGCGACTCCTGACTGGGACTACAGGCAGTGGAATGAATGGAAGCGAGCCCTGGGTATTGATTCTACTCTCTATAGGGAGAGTTGAGTTCGCTCTCAAGATTTTACCAC